>NW_022437004.1:9903279-10176047 GCF_009761245.1 Sapajus apella
CCCAAAGTGCTGGGATTACAGGCTTGAGCCACCGCGCCCGCCCCCCCCCCCCCTTTTTTTTTTTTTTTTTTAAATGGAGCCTCGATCTGTCTTCAGTCTGGAGTTCAGTGGCACTATCTTGGCTCACTGCAACCTCCACCTCCCGGGTTCAAGTGATTCTCCTGCCCCAGGCGTGCATTAGCATGCTCAGCTGATTTTTTTACTTTTAGTAGAGATAGGTTTTCACCGTATTGGCCAGAATGGTCTTGATCTTTTGACCTTGCGATCCACCCACCTCGGCTTCTCAAAGTGCTGGGATTACATACATGAACTACCGTGCCCGGCCTCCTCTCAAATTATTTTCTTAGACTAGATTCTTAGAACTATTGGGTCAAATAAAAATGTTAAAGCCTATTTACATTATTTGCAAATTTCTTTATATAAAAGTGATATTAACATAAACTAACATGAATTATATATGAGGCGGGGTGTCCTACTTTTTCCCCTATCAGCATATTATTTTTTAATTTCACAAGATTATTAATTTGATAGGAAAATATCTATTTAATTTGTTATGATCTAGTTTGCAATTTTAAAATGCTTGTTTGATGGTCACAATTCTCTAAATTGCTTGCCTGCATTCTTTCTATTAGGATGTATAGTAATTCACATAAAATGCATAGTAAGCATATTAATGTGCATATTTTAGTTGAGCTGAGCCTTTATTTACGTATGTTAAACAGGTCAGTTTTTGGAAAAGCAGTTTTAAATAATCTATCTTTTAAAATAATCTCAATTTCAAAGTATCCATTTATAGGACTTGAAGACACTATTTTCTTCATGCATTTGGTGAATATTTTGATCTGAGTTTCCACTTTGTTTTGCTTTTTATAACTGGACTTTTAAGTATACTCAAAAATAGGTTAAAAGTAGGTGAGTTACAGTTTTTAAACATTGTTTACAGTGACATCCAGTATGGCATGAGTGGGGTCATGCATTTTAGATTAATAACTAAATCTTTTCCGTGTTTCTATTCCTCTAATTATTTAATCAGATGACTTCAACAAAATAGTAGTTATAGGATTAATTTCTTGCTGAGTCTTCCTCAAATGGTATTTGTTCAAAATGCAATAATTGATAGAATATTTATGTCAAAGATTTTGTAAGAACACAAATATAAGATGATACTCTTCTGCTAAATATTTGTAGTCGGGGCTTCCCTTTATCTTGTATGATTTTTAGAATTAGCTACTTGACTGAAATTAATTACTTTAGAATCAGTACTATAAATTTTAATTGACTTATTTTACACAGTAATCTTTTAAGACTAACATTTATATCTGGCTTTTCTATTTCTTTTAATGCTAGATGTCACAGTGTCTCAGAAAATGTAATTTGTTCAAAGAAAGGAGACTGAGTGTTTTGTAATGAGTTTAAAATCTGACATCTAAATACATAATCACAAACCTGGCACACTATTAGTCATTCACATATTCTGTTTCAAAGAACACGGTGATCAAAAATCCTTGAGATTATAAATTGAGACATCATTATAATGATCATTTTATCATGCTAGGAAGTGTAGTTAATTTATTAAGTGGCAGATCACTTTTAAAAAAATTGCTAGAAGTAATTTTTCATGATCATGTTGTCTACATCTAAAAATTAGGAGAGATAATGTGTACAAAGAGTATTTATTTTTGAGCTTTTCTTTTATTTCAGATTGAGTAACAGCCATTCTCATCATGAAGTTTTTAAAAGAAAGACAAAGCAGAATTTTTGTAGAAAATGATTGATGTTAAAATAGTTATCATTGGCTAGGTGAGGTGGCCCACACTTCTAATCCCAGCACTTTGAGAGGCCGAGGCGGGCGGATCATTAGGTCAGAAGTTCAAGAACAGCCTGGCTAACATGGTGAAATCCCATTTTTACTAAAGAAAATTACAAAAATTAGCCAGGTGTGGTGGCGTGCATCTGTAATCCCAGCTACTTGGGATATTGAGGCAGGAGCATTGCCTGAAACCGGAGGCGGAGGTTGCCGTGAACTGAGATTGCGCCATTGCACTCCAGCCTGGGCCACAACAAGACTCCATCTCAAAAAAAAAAAAAAAAAAAGTTACAACATTTATTCATGAAAGTAAACCCGTGGGTCTTATAGAACAGTGTTTCTCAAACTTTGTACCCCAGACTGAGAATAGTTGGAGTGGGTCACAGGCATTCCTATGGTTTTAAGACCTCAAAATGGTTTTACTAGGTAGCAAGAGTTGAAAATTGCTGCTATAGAAAAGAATTCATAATTTAATTAATGTCATTTAAATCTATTTTGGTACAGTTCTGCTGGCACAATGTTAATTAGCTATTAAGCTGAATTTTTTTATTATATGTTTGTGATATGTAAAATTAACTGGTAAACTTATTTTCATTTTCTTTGTTACATTTGAATGGGTTATTCATATGGTAATATTTATTAATTTATTGTCAGAGATTTTAGCTATACACTAATATAATGAATCCCATACACCTGTCATCTTGGTTCAGTAGCACTGACAGTTTTATCTATTCAGTTTTTCTATTGTATTCTAAAGCAAATCCTTGATCATGACATGTCTTCTCGTATATTACCATAGTTTCTCTAAAATAACTACGTTTTCTTATCAAACCATACTATGATTATTACACTTACCAAAATTGGCAGTGATTTCCTAATATCATCAAATACCCCACTCACATTAAAATTTCCCCAGTTATTCCGAAAATGCCTTTAAGGTTTGATTTGTTCAGAACAAGGTCCTATGGAGGGCTGCACATAGTATTTGGTTTATGTCTCAGTCTGTAATGGTCCTCTCCCCTCTCTCTACTCCCAGTCTCACCTCCATTTACTTATGAAGTGATGTGGTTATCCTTTTAGAAAGTTTCACAGGTTAGACTAGTCTGACTGTTTCTTTATAGTGTCATGTTAACTTGTTCCTCTATCTGCTGCGTTTTTAATATAAACTTATGGTTCCAAAGGCTTGATAAGACTTAGACCTGTTTTTTTTTGGTGGTGGTAGTGGTTTTTAAGCTGGACTACAAAGAATTTCTTGTGCTTTCATTTGTGTCTCAGTGGGAGGCAGCTAGTATCTGGTTGCCCCACTTTTAGTGATTTTAATGATGCTTTAAGACTGATTGTGGATTTGGGTATTGACATTCTGATCCTTTCATTACAGTTTTTTCTGCTAATGATTTTAATATTCACTAATGGTTGCTGCCTTAATTAATTTCACTGGTGAGTTGCAAATAATGCTTTTTCTCGCCTAATTCACATATTCCTTCTATACATTAATTAGCTGAAAATCTTTATAAAAGTAGAATTTTCCTTCATCAACTAAAATTATCTACCTTGTAATTAAATTGGTACAGGACAATTAGTTAAATTCTTGCATTTATTTGCTAATTTTATGTTGGTGCTCAGCTTTTGTTTTCAGGTAAGTACTTAAACCAGCTTATGAACAGGGTCATTATAGATTCTTCCCACTGTCTTCTTTAAACTTTTGAAACTGCCAGTTGCTTGCAGGTTCTAGCAGCCCCAGAGTGGTTTGAAATGGTGACCTTAGCCCAAAAGTGTGCAATTTTATTCATATAATTATTTAATTTGGCCTTGACCAATGGCCCAAAAAAGGAAGGGGTGGGGTGGATAAATTATTAAACAAAATTAATTAAAAATTTGAAGTTTTTGTCAGAAGGAATTTACCCCCATAAAATAAAGACCAGGAAGTCTTAATATTTTCTCAGTAAATAAGAATAGGTTAAAAATCACTCTTCTCGTATACAGAATTGTGAGGGGGGGAAAAAACTCAATTCAGGTGTGCATATTAGCTATTTATTCACTGAGAGAATTAACATCCCTCAGGTGTTTGTTGTTGTATGTGTACCTTTTTTAAATAGGTTGTATGTACAATTAAACATCTTTTGTGAAATGTGGTTTTGTTAAATACATTTCACCTATAATGATGAAGGGAAAAACTCCAAAGCTAGACAGATTGTAAATTAATTAGTATTACAGTATTGAGATAATAGAGCAATACCCATATATTTTGTTACAATATATGTAGGTAGATACCTGTATTTTTAGTTTTGTGTATGTGTGCATGTGTTTTTAAGAGAACAAGATTCATTGTAGTCATTTAGATATAATTTAATAAATTTAGGCTGTTCAGGGTTTTAGCATCCTGCAAAGATGAGTATTGCTTCTAAGTTTTTCTAAGGGTTTCCTGAACCAGAGCTTAGAATGAACAAAAATGTGGGTTGGTATTTTCATGGTTTAGTAAGGCTACTTTTAGTTAATTATTCTGATGTAGTCTGTTAAGTAGACTTTTCTAAAGAAACCCCAGCGAAAAGGGGTTTTAAAGATACATATATATTAGTTTCTAAGAACTAGTCTTTTTGAATCACTGGTATTGGTAGAACGGATTGCGCCACCATTGGATCTCTGTATAAAAGTTTGTCTCCACTATCAAAATGCTTAGATAGATCCCTTTGCAACAGTTGCCATCCTAGGAATAACTTGAAAATTACTAACTTAATACTAATTACTTAGATTCCACCTCTGTTGCTTAGAGTTTTTCATGTCATTATTTTGTGAAATTGTCTCAATCCCAGGAGCCAAAAGTTTGATGTGTATGAATATTAATACTAGCTATCCATTTTTGTGTTTTCTATGTCAAGCACTGTTCTTAGCCCTTTACAGTAAGTTAATATATAATCGCTAAATGTAGTTACCATTATCAACCCCATTGTACAGATTTGGAAAGTAGGGCACAAAGCAGTTTGCTCAGATTCCCTTAACTTTTGAATGGCCCAGCCCCAGCACTCAGTCAGGTAGTGTAGTTCCAAAGCCTGTACTCCTAACTAGTGGCATCAAATTAGATTAGCTTGACATTTTAGCCTGTCACCTTCTCCTCTGTAGAATAGTTATCAATAATAACATTATACATGTAGTAAAAATGTAAGTCCCATCATTTTAGCTTTCTTCTTCTTCTTTTTTTTTTGCATACTAAGATATTTTTTGTTACCAAGACCATTCAGTATTTAGTCTGATAATCTTATTGGTTATAAAACCAAAAGTGAGTATTGTTCATATATTCATTCAAATTTGGGTATAAAATAGGGGTGGAAATGTAATATACAAATCAAAACATAATTTATTTTTTATCAAGCACATTAAAATTTATATGTCAAAATCTTATTTTTTCAAAATCCTGTTCTATAATATTAAGACTAATTATAGCAAATAGCCATAAAATTAAACCAAAAAACTCATATACTGCAGTCATATTTGAAAGCTGTCCCCCCCAGGAAAGACTAAAGTAATCACACATACATAAATATGCTACAGGTATTTCCCAGAAATATTAAAAATACATAAATTTTAAAGCACATTGCTGAATGCCATAGTAACACCAAAATAAAAAATATATGTAAATTAAAAATCAGTATTTTATTATTTTCAACATAAACAAATCAGAAGTATTTGGTCAGAGTTCACACAAAAATACCTATCCTAACTGTCCTGTAACTTTGACTTTCTCATTTCGTGTGTTTTAATATCTAAGAAGTAAAAACTAGTTGGAGCATGCCTCTTCTCTATATGTACAACTTTAAACGATATTGAGTTATTTGGATTTTTGAATTGTCCTCTACTTTCCTATAGCTTAATGCTTAAAATGTTAATTCTTAATTTTAAAATGTGTCTTTTGGAGCAAACATTGGAAGAGCTGAAGTAGACAGAATTGTTCATTTAAAAATTTTTACCACTGGATAAAATTTTTTTTACTTTTTTTTTTTTTTGAGACAGTGTCTCTCTGTAGCCTAGGCTGGAATGCAGTGGTGCGATCTTGTTTCACTGCAACCTCCGCCTCCCGGGTCCAAGTTCAAGCAATTCTCCTGCCTCAGCCTCCCAAGTAGCTGGGATTACAGGCATGTACCACCATGCCCAGCTAATTTTTGTATTTTTAGTAGAGATGGGGTTTCACCCTGTTGGCCAAGCTAGTCTTAAACTCCTGACCTTGTGATCCGTCCTCCACGGCCTCGCAAAGTGCTGGCATTATAGGGGTGAGCCACCATGCCTGGCATATTTTTACTTTTGAGTCACAAATTAATTTGAAGCTGTGTCTTTTGGAGAGCTATTCAACTCTTAATTCCATTATATAAGTATTATTTAAATGAATGTGTTTTACATCTGGAATGATTTTTGTCATCTCAGTAAAGGAAATATGTTTGATGGTAGTTGAGTGCTTTGAAGGTATTAAGGGCTACAGATGAGAAAGAAATGTTACTACATCAGTTCCTATTTACATATTGACCAGCATTTTCAATGAAATACACTTATTACTATAGGACTATAAAATGTTTTTCACAGGTTTAACTATCCAGGGCAGATAGTTAAGACTATATAATTATCCATTAAGAACTTTTCATATAGTCTTGCTTAAATGGATCCATTTTGTTTACCTTTTGTATTGTTCTCAGCTGTAGTTTAAGAAATTAATTTATTAATACCTTCCATTACCCTCTCCTTTTCTATGGCAACCTGTCAGATACTTGAAGACCTCTCTCATATTCATCTTAGAGTTAGTATTTTTAAGGCCAAACCGCCTGAATTCTATGGTAATCAACCCCAGCCTTTGCATAATGATAATTTTCCACATAAACATAGGTTTAAATCAAATCATACTATAGATTTTATTAAAAAATTGTGTTTTTAAGAGTCGACAGATATATATTGTATGGTTAAAGCAAAGAAAATACTTCTGCTGCTTTTGCATTTAGTAGAGAAACAGCTATATATGTTTGCGACCAAAGTATAAAATGTGCTTCTTTCCAGGGAGGTAAAGGTTATTATGCACAAGATTTTCACCAGCAATTCTAAAAGACATTAGTTACATATGTGAAATTTCATTTAGATTATCTCTTGACCTTATTTCCCCAATTTTTTTCTCATCATAATTCTATCCCTTTCAGGTTTTTTTCTGTTGATCTTGATTTTAATTTAAAAGTGGTACCCTTTTTCTCTATCAGAATCCGCCTTTCTGTTGGCTCCAATTTCTAGGTTTTCTTTAGTCTCAATTAATTACCGTGAACATTTCATATCCCTAGAAGGATGTTGGCTCACTTCAGTTGTTTGTTCATTTATTGCATTATTCAGAAGTTGTTTTAACGTTATGCTAGACACTGCAGGGACTCAGAAGAATAACAAGGTTTCTGTTCTCATAAAGCTTATAATCGGAGACAGCAAACATGAGTTAGATGTAATTGGAGACAAAGTGAAATATATAGTGGAGTTAGTGTGGTTATTAGCACATAATGAAATGAGTGATCCATTAACAAAAGGAGAAATTGGGAGTGCTTTATGGGCCAAAAACATAGCATGATTAAATGTGATAGAGTATGTGTCATATTTTAGGAGTGACAAAGAGTCAGTTACGTGTGACAAACAGGATAATGGAAAAAAATGAAAGGTAATGATGCCAGAAAGCATTATGGGACAAGATCTTAAAACCGATGTTTATCCAAGGAGTATGAATTTTACATGGGAATTATTGAACTCCTTTATGGCTGGAAGATGAGTGTCAGGAGTATCTGTGATCATTTGATGATGCTATGAACCAAGTTTTAGATGTTTGACTTCTTTCAGATTATCAAAGGGGGATGAGTTAAGAACCATTGCCTTGAAGGATTCATCACCATTTTTAAGCAGTTGGGTAAAAATGACCAGTTTAGCTTTAAGAAACCAACAGTGTATGTTGGAGAAGTGAAAATGGAGACTAGGCATTCCAGGTAGGAGACTGATCGTCTAAGTAAGATGTAAGTATAAATCTAAGTTAGGAACATGAAGTGAGAATACAAAGTAAGAAATGTGAGGAAAGTTATGTGTAAAAGTAATAGGACTTGGCATCTTACTGATATGATTGCTTGTGAGAAAAATGAAGCATGTGGAGGAGTCCACTGAGTAGTAGAAAATTCAGCTGAAGACTTGGGCAAGAGTTCTATGGAGTTGTGAATTCAGAGGCCAGAGATGTGATACTTAAAATTTTGGTGTAAGATTTCCCAGGTATAAGAAAGCAAGAAGATTAAAGCATTTGTAATTAAACTTTAAGCAATGCATATTTTTGTTATAGATAAAATAAAAAGGAATCTAGGTATCAGATAAATAGGATTAAAATTAGTAATGATTGTTGAGTATAGTAGTTACATAAGATTATTCACAAGCATGTATAAATCAAATTATAAGGCATTAAGGATATAAATGTGATGAACAAGTATCTACTACTCTTTGAAGAAGGGTGCCATAGAAAGGAAGAAGAAATAGGATGGTAGTTCAGGAGTAAAGCAGGACCCATTGCGGGGAATGTTTCCAGTGAGGTAGTATGTATAATCATTTAAAACATGGGCTTGAAATCCTCTCAATTTCCACGCTTGTAATGGACATATTGATAATAATCCCTATCATTTAAGGCTGTTTCGAGGATTAAATGTGTTAATATGTGCCTGGCATATAGTAAATGCTTGCTACCTGTTAACCTAGTATTTGTTTCTAAGGCTAGTTTAAGTCCTAGAATTGATTTTAATGATTAGATCAGTAATATAATGGACATGTTAGGATTTAAATATAGAGATACTTTTTAGGACCATTGTTAGAACGAGAAGGGATTTTTTATCAAGTTCACTTAGAATGTAGGTGTATTGGCTGGGCATGGTGGCTCACACCTGCAATCCCAGCACTTTGGAAGGCTGAGGCAGCAGAATTGCTTGAGGCCAAGATTTTTAGACCAGCCTGGACAACATGGCAAGGCCCCATCTCCACTAAAAAAAAAAAAAAATTCAGTGCAGAGCTGGAAGCAGAACTGATATAATCAGTTTTATAATCTTTTTCTCTCCTCTCACCATTATGTGTCTTTATGAAGAAAGGGAGAAGGAAGAACAGCTGAAAGCAGTGAGGATTTTGAAGGTAGTTGAAAAATTTGAGAGAATTCTGGTCTGAATATTGTAAGACACTTGCTGAACAAGTTGAAAGTAGGAAAGTAGACTTAAAACTACTGGATTTGGGGGAACTCTCAAAAATGTACTGAAAATTCAGCTAAAAGTGGGTAACAAAATATTTCTAGAATTAGCCTTTGTGGGGTGTATGTGTTTTCACTCTCATAATTCATTAAGCCCAGATGAAAGCATAGACAGAATGTAAGACTGGATTTGTCTAAGTCTGAAATTGCATAACATCAAAGGAATAGTAGCAGATGAGCAGCATGTTGGCTCAAGCTTAGACTATATGGTAAAGTCAAGTCAAGGGAGCATATAAAGGGACTGGTCACCATAAAGGCCAAAAGTGTGTTTAGTGGTTATGTGAAAATAGGAGGATCAAGAAGAATGAAGTTAGGAAAGGAGATGTAAGTGTTACATGAATGACCATTACAAAAAGTGACACAGGAAAGAAAAAGATATAGCAAAAGAAGTTGCTAATATGGATTGATGTTGTAAAAACCATCAAAGTAGACGTTATTAAGAAGTCATGAGGCCAGAGTGCTGGAAAGGTCATAGGATGATGGAGAAGAAGGAAATAAAACCAGGTGCTAAAGTGTTTATGTAATGAGTGAAGATGTCCCAGTGACCCAATGGCTATTTTGCTGGGAGAAAGTGTGTTATGATTAGGTGGCATTGATATCAGAAGTCACCCTCATTGATGGTGGTAGAACAGCAGTTTGAAAGTAACATTGGGTGGTGAGGTAAAGTGATGCGTGATGCATCCTTATTCTTTTCTTTGGAGAAAAGTTAAGGGAGACTAATGAGTTTTTGAGGGGTTTGTAGAAGCTTCATTGGAAGAAAAGTAAGTTTTTAATTAAAATGTTTTTCTGAGCAACAGATAGAATAAAAGTTATGGTAGAAGAGAATGGATTCCATACGGCAAAATAAGAACTGAAGGGAAGGTTGGTGGAAGAGGAAGAGAATTGAATTGTTTCAGGAAAGAATAGTATTTGTCATGCTTATGAAAAGTAAAATTTTTATTTTCAAATCAGAAAATGAGATATAAAAAGTGCCTTCCAGACCCCTTGGTATACATGGGAGATTGGTTCTAGGACACACACAGCCCACACCCCACCCCCACTTCCACTCCCACAAACACCCTAGATACTAAAATCCACTGAAGCTCAAGTACCTTGTGTAAAATGGTATGGTGTTTGCATATGACCTATGCACAACCTCTTATATGTACTTTAAATCATCTCTAGATTACTTATATTACCCAAAACAATATAAATGCTATGTAAATGGTTGTTATACTGTATTGTTTAGATAATAAATGACAAGAACGACTTTCTATACGTGTGTAGGACAGGTGCAGCCATCGTTTTTCCCCCCAAATATTTTGGATCCAAGGTTGGTTGAATCGGAACCCAGACCTATAGAGGGCTGACTATACTTTAAGAATTAGATGGAGTGGCCAGGAGCAGTGGCTCACACCTGTAACCCCATCACTTTGGGAGGCCAAGTAGTTCAAAAACCAGCATGATGAGACTGGAGGTCAGTAGTTCAAAACCAGCATGATGAAACCCTGTCTCTACTGAGAATACAAAATTAGCCCAATGTGATAGCAGTCGCCTGTAATCTCAGCTACTCAGGAGACTGAGGCAGGAGAATCACTTGAACCTGGGAGGTGAAGGTTGCAGTGAGCTGAGATCATGCCATTGCACTCCAGCCTGGGTGACAGAGTAAAACTCCATCTCAAAAAAAAAAAAAAAAGAAGAATTAGAAGGGACTTTGGAGTCCCACCACTAATCCTCTTCTGTTCAGTAGTACACAAGACTAGTAACTACCAGATATCATGAACAGGTAAAAGAAGTAAGGCCAAAAGAAATCATGTAAATTACTTTGGATGGAAGTTTTAGAATGGGAAGTAGAAGGATAAATTTGACATTCTTCAAAATCATAGATTAAATTCCCACAAGTTAAGGGGAACCTAAGGAGGCATGATGATTAAACGTAATAGGAGATACTGGAACAACAAAAAAGGGACATTAGATGCAAATTGAGGAAATCTGATAAAGAATGGACTTTTTTTTTTCTTTTTGAGACAGTCTTGCTGTGTCGCCAGGTGCCAGGCTAGAGTGCAGTGGCACTATCTTGGCTCACTGCAACCTTTGCCTCCCTGGTTCAAGCACTTCTTCTGCCTCAGCCTCCCGAGTAGCTGTGATTACAGGTGCATGCCACCACGCCCAGCTAATTTTTGTATCATTAGTAGAGACGTGGTTTCACCGTGTTGGCCAGGATGGTCTCGATCTCTTGACCTCGTGATCCGCCCGCCTCGGCCTCCTGTAGTGGTGGGATTACAGGCATGAGCCACCTCACCCAGCCAAGAATGGACTTTTGATTTATCAGTATTGGTTGATGAATTGCAACAACTAATAAATTTCAACACCTTACAGTGTATAGTGCTAATAATGGGGGAACTGGGGCTTCCAGGTTATATAAGAACTGTGTAGTGTCTTAAATTTGTTTGTAAATCTAAACCTTTTAAAATACCTCAAAATTATAGATACAATTTCTAAATGATTTAATTAACAAAACAGTAATTCTTCAGTTGAAATGAGCAAGGTTAGGGGATACCTATGTGTTTCAGTGTAATATATGAAAGAGAATAGATGCAGAATTTATATCACTTCTCTCTGGACTTAGGGTCTCTTGTCATATACATGGCTGGGCATCCATCAGTTTCAGTGGAGGATAGGTTAGTAATAATAGTGTCAGAACTAACATGAGAAATTTAGGAGATTGCTGAGTTGATCAAAATGTCTGGGTGACCCAGCTGATGAGGGACATTTCACATGAAAAAGATTCCTGCAACACCTTATTTTCTTCAGCACATTGTAGTTTATGAAGCTCTTTTACATTATTTTATCCTTCTAACAATCGCTAGAATAGATCAAGCATTTTTATTCCTCCTCATCAATATGTGTAAACAGTTTTTTCACAGCATATCTGCTACCTTAAAGATGAAAATCATTGAAGTTAAAATTATAATTTCTGTAACTAAAAATAATCTGTTAGAGCCAGGGTATACAGTATGTAGAATATGCTTCATATAACTCTTACAAAGGGCTATAGTGAGTTTATTGTCCTTTTATTTAGCTTGGAGTTAAGAACAGAATTCTTTTCTAGAATGTAGTATTTTGATACAAATAGGGCATCATGAAATATATTGTAGATTTTTATATTTTTATTGCAGTAGACAGCATTTAGATTAAACCTTGAAATACCTGATTGACAAAGTAATTTTTCAGAGAAAAGCATATTGAGGGAAATTGGAGACTTCGGAGGCTTTAAAAGTCCAACAAAATCTTAGACGACTACAGTGATTTAGAACTGTAAAGATAGCCTAAGTAGTTTTTCTAAGTTATCAGCTGAGGGGAGGAAATAATGAAAGAGAAATACATACTAGGCATTAAGGACAGGAGGTGGCTCCTCTTACCTGTTAAAACATTCTTACACCATACTATGAACTTTGTAAAAGGAAGGATCATTTGGCATAATAGATCACCTGACAGGGTGGCAAAGAATGGTAGAAGTAAATGAACAAGTGAGGAGACTGAATTAGCATTCAGACAGTGGGGACCTCACAGCTTGCATTCCCCTTTTTGGTAAGATTTTTGTTATCTCCTTAGTTAGAAAGAGGTAAATTCATCCATTTTGAACCCAAATTTTTCTCACTAGAAGATTGGTAGTCTTACTAAAGTGCAAGATTGTTTAGTAAAATGTGGCGTTCTCTGGCTTGCTTGCTTATTTATTTATTTATTTTCAGATGGCTTCTTACTTTGTCACCAGGCTGGAGTGCAGTGGCTGGATCTCAGCTCAATGTAACCTCTGCCTCCTGGGTTCAAGTGATTCTCCTGCCTCAGCTTTCTGAGCTGCTGGGACTACAGGTGTGTGGAACCACACCCAGCTCATTTTTGTATTTTTAGTAGAGATGGGGTTTCACCATGTTGGCCAGGATGATCTCCATCTCTTGACCTCGTGATCCACCTGCTTCGGCCTCCCAAAGTGTTGGGATTATAGACGTGAGCCACCACACCCAGACTTTTTATTATTATTATTTTTTAATGTCTCAGGTCTGTCACACTAAAAAGGGCTTTAGGCCAGGCATTGTGGCTTATATCTGTAATTCCAGCACTTTGAGAGGTCAAGGTAGGAGGATTGCTTGAGGCCAGCTGTTTGAGACCAGCCTGAGCAATGTAATGAGATCTTGGTCTCTACTAAAACTAAAAAAAAAATTAGCCAGGCCTTGTGGCATGCACCTGTAGTCTTAGCTACTTAGGAGGCTTCAGGTGGGAGGTTTACCTGATCCCAGAAGACCAAGACTAGTGAGCCAAGATCACGCCACCACATTCTGGCCTGGGTGACAGAGCAAACCTTTTCTCAAAAAATGAAGAGTTGGGAAGCTTTAGCCTAGACTTATAATTCTCAACTACCATTATAAATTTATTTTAATTATTAACTAATTATTTTAATTCTCAATTACTGTTTTTCCATGATAAGGCTTGATGTTCTAAACAATATTTTACCAGCATGGAAAACCCTGATGTCAAGAAACAAAAAAGGGTATTTTGAAAACAGTTGTCTCTTTTTTGGTGGGGTGGGCGGAGTTATTGATCACCTTATTATTTTTTCTGGGGGCAGGCAGATCACAAGATCAAGAGGTCGAGACCATCCTGGCCAACATGGTGAAACCCCATCTCTACTAAAAATACAAAAATTAGCTGGGTGTGGTGGTGTGCACCTGTAGTCCCAGCTACTGAGGAGGCTGAGGCAGGAGAATTGCTTGAACCCGGGAGGCGGAGGTTGCAGTGAGCCAAAATCACGCCACTCCACTCTACCCTAGTGACAGAGCAAGACTGCATTTCAAAAAAAAAAATATATGTGTGTGTGTGTGTGTCTCATATATTACAACGTTGTCTTTAATTTGAAGTGAGTAAATGTATCTTTTAAATTCCTTAGTAATTTTTGAGCACTCCATATATACAAAGCATATATTTGGTAGCATTTTGCAAATGTTGGTTGTCCAGAGATCTGTGAGAGCTCCTGAGATCCTCATAGAGGGCCCACACAGTTTAGTATTACTTTTCACGGTAATACTAAAATGTATTTTACCTTTTTGACTTTTTGATTTTGGTAACTAATTATAATTACTCAGTTAAGATTTTTTGTCTTAGTGGGTGGGCCCTTATAATTGCTTCTTCCTGTTAGAATTAAAAATGAAACTAGAAATTAAAGTGATTTAATTTTTTTATTGTGGGGAAGATCTAGTCCAAATATCTTTGACACACTTTTTAAAAACAGGCTTTTTATTATAAAGGGAATTTGAGGCTTGGTACTGAACTACTTCTGCATGCCATGTATAGAAGTTGATGGTTTTGTGTTTGTTTGCCATCAGTTGGATCTCATAAAGACTATGGAATTTAATAGAATTTTAAGTTACTGTTTTTCCTAAAAGGTAGCTAATTAAAGGCAGGAAAATAAGTGAATGATTTGACAGTATAATGACTACATCTGGAGTTTCTGCTACGAATAATTGTATTGTCAACTTTAGTTGAATATTTTATGCATTCATTCAGAGTTATCTGAAAATACTGAAGAATAGTGTCACAGTGTGGGGAGGTCACTTTTCAAGACTGTGCAAGAAAAAAGTGTTGTGTGTAGGAATGCATGCAAAGGAATTAGGAATGTATACTGATAACAAAGGAACATATTCATTGAATATTAGATGAGAACAGCTTACCGGGAGGATAGTGCAGTAGAATATTTGGTTGAAAAGATGCACACTGGTATATTCAAAGACACACTGAAGACTATTGTGCATTAGTAAGTATTAAACACAAGAATTTTCTACTTTAAAATTAGATCCTAATTTCTGGGATGTACTTTAAGAATAAAATGGGTGAGGAGATGAAACAAGACTGGCCGTGAGTTGATTATTGTTAAACCCGGGTGACAGCTACGTAGAGATATATTATTCTAGTCTCTTTACTTTTGTATATGTTGGAAATTTTCCAAACAAAATGTAAAGTTGTAAAAAGAGATCCTAAAAAAAAAAAAAAAAAAGTATAGGCAAAAATCTGTGAAAAAAGACTCATCAAGAGCAAAAGTGTTAAATGAGAAACATATGCAACTGACAGAGTTCTCAGAAGAGAGAATGGCTGAATTAAAAGGCGATCGGAGGAAAAAGTTTTGTAAGTCAAAAACTTAGGTTAAGGATTGTGAATATTAAAGAGCACTTCAGGCTGCCAGTGAAAGGTCATAGTAGTTTCTATAAAGTAAAAAGATCAAAAACTTGACTTAAAAGAATAAGATATCTAAAACCAAAGATAACAGCAGATTCTTAGGAAATGCACCCGAAAGCTGGAAAGAAAGAAGAAATAAAATGTGAACTTATGGAACAAGAGTGGTAAGGGCCCGTTCTATCCAGGTATGTCATGAAATCAACTTCATTTAGTTTGAGTGTTCCTTTATGCTGGGAAGGTAAAAAAAAGAACATATAACTTGTTTCTTTAATAAACCAATATTTATGGGTAATAAGCTAGTGTGTAAAAATTTAAGAGATTAAAGTATTCCAAGTTGATTGGTAATGGAAAAGTAGATGAAGGGTACTAACACAAAAGGGTTTTCTCTCTGGAATAAGTGACTGAAGATATGGTGACTTAAAGATAGTAGAACAACAATAAGACTGGAAACTACAACAATAAAATAAGGAAACGGTAACATAGATTGGGAAAGGATAGGAAAATACTGAAACAAAATCTGTGTTGTATAGTGATGGTTTCTTGTTCATTCAACTGGGAGAGTATTGTGTTGAAGAAACTTGTATTCATTGTAATTACTTGAGTGTATAATTAAGAAGGCAAGCACATTTTGCTAAGATTGTCTTTATTTGGATGAATTAAATAATGATGATCAGAGGGATTTGTCTAGGAGTTGAAAGACTACTATCTTTGCTTCATAAGCTATAATTATTTATCTAATTTCAAGTGTGAGTTTATGAAGAAGATAGCACTTGCAGAAAAAAGTGAATTACCATTATGTCAAAGTGATACTTTTTTACATTTGGCTTATTACTGTAAATCATGGAAGTGAATTTTCCAAGCCTATGACTTGGAATTAAATTCTTCACGCTTTGTTTGCTTTTCCAGAGAAAATAGAGTATTATGTATTTGATATTTTAACATAATACAGGTATGTACTTTAGTTCAAATAATTAATGGTTTTATTGAAATCAGTTATTTATCTCTACTATGCATCAGCAAACAATTTTTCTAAACACTATAAAAATTAACTTTTCAGGAACTATTTGGAATGGTCAGCCCTAAGCCATGCAGCCCTCGTGCTTAAATTGGTTTTTGTAAACGACTTGTGTGTATTTCGTAAAATATGCTTTATTTTAAAATTAGGGCTTCCTGTTGCAGCTGTTCCAGGAGCGCTGAGTCCTTTGGCTATTCCAAATGCTGCTGCAGCAGCTGCTGCAGCTGCTGCTGGCCGAGTGGGTATGCCTGGAGTCTCAGCTGGTGGCAATACAGTCCTGTTGGTTAGCAATTTAAATGAAGAGGTTAGTAAAATAATCTCTAATGTTTATTCTTTAACTCCATTTCATTTGTGAAAGTTTTTCATGTTTATTTCATTTTGCCCTTGCCTTTCTTTTTATGTACATTCATTAGTCAAAGTATTTTCTGTATGTTTCTACTTCTGAATAAATTCTACGTATTGTTTAGGTAATACTTTATTTCCTTAGACAGTCATGTCTCTTTATATCTATATATGTATATTTTTTAACCTAACCTATTTTTCCTAAGAAAAATATGGTGAAGTACTGTAGTTTGGCTTATCTTTTTGTTGTTATCAAAGGCAAATGTGATCTAATTTGCAAATTTAACTGTAAAACAATTTTGCTCTTTGCCTTTTCTAATTATTTGCTTGTTCATTTCATGCTTATATGTCATTGCATTTTTTTTAAATCTTTTATGTGAACTACTCTAATACATTTTTCTTTGAAGGTTCTTCCAAAGATCTTGACGAGGCACTCTTCCAGTCTTTCTTAGTAATTTTTTCTTTGCAGTTATTAGTCATTGTCTTCTAAAAATATTTTTTAACTTTATCCCCCACCCCTTCCTCCCTGCCCCCCCCCCAACCCGGTTAAATAAAATTTATTGCTAAGTTATTTTCTTTAGTTGTACATTTTACGTCTGGTATATTTTATTTTGAATGCTGTGAACGCTGGTATGAAATGTGGGAAGCTCAGTGTATCAGTTTATGATGTCTAATTTGAATATTTGTTTCATTTTTAATTGGCCTCTGTTAATATGAACATTAGCTTATTTTATCATTTAATACTATTATCATTCACAGTTCTGCATGCTAAAATGTTTGAATCAGAGTGCCTTTGTTTTTATTTTAAGACTTTTGCCTGCATTTCATAACCAGCCATGCTTATGCAGTTAAAGTTCAAAGTTTAAAATTCCTATGCATGCTTTCCTTCCCTATGTTGAGATGAAATGCTGTATTTACTCTTTGATATAGATGTACTTTACCCATATTTGTCTTGGATGACTACATTTTACTCAGTTTTTCTTGTACAGTACATAAACCAACCATTTTCTGACCAAATTCCTGCATTTCCTATGTACTGACCTATATTTTATTTTGTTTTTGTTCCCCAATTCCTTATTTTTTTCTTCTGCATTGCTGTTTCCCTTCCCCATTTCATCCTTATCCCTGTGTGTTCACCTTCCCTTTCCTTGTCTTTTCCCAAATGCCCGTTCCCTTCCCTGTCTTATCCTTTATTTTCCTTGTCCTTGTCTTCATTCCCTGTCTCCATTCCCTATGTTCATGCTTCTGTGCTTGAACAAATGTTCCTCGGACCAACTTGCCCCAATTAACCGCCTTGAACCATGATCCATGACCACCTCACCATTCTGCGGGAACCACCCTTCGTTATGGATGATCTGTTCATCTCCGCTCTTCCTCGACTCTTCTCTCTTCTTGTCTTACGCTGCTTGCTCTTCTCTCCTTCTAAAGATGGTTACGCCCCAAAGTCTGTTTACCCTCTTCGGTATGTTATTGTTAGCACTATACTTTTATTATTGATTTGATTTTTGTTTCACCTTAATTCTTATTTGTAGCTAGCACTTTGGCTTAAAGTTGAATAGTAAATCTTTTGCTATTTTTCTTTGCTATTTAAAACTCTCCATAGACACAAAATTTGTTTTAATGCATGCTAATTTATTTTGCATGGTCTTTAATTTAATATCATTCACATAGCTTTGAGGGTTTATCAAAAATTATTCTTTTCAAAATTCACTGTTCAAAATCTTGATCTTCTTTATTCATTTGTGAGAATGATGAGATTGAATGAGTGATCATGTTGATGTCTGAATGTTCCATTGATATGTCAGAAAAATAATCTTTAGGTGACTTTCACATAAAATTAATTCCATTTTTGGATTACCTCTCTGTGGCTCCAAAAAAGGTGTTTATGGAGATGTGCAGCGTGTGAAGATTTTGTACAATAAGAAAGACAGTGCTCTAATACAGATGGCTGATGGAAACCAGTCACAACTTGGTAAGATTAAACTATGTTTTATCTATACATTTTTAGTTCTACTTTCAAATGCATAATGTGAATCTGCAAATAAAAATAAACCGCTGTACATCACTAAGAAGTTATTTATTTTAATGGCCAGGGCTCAAAATGTCATTTTAATGTGAATAGTTGTATGTAATGAACGTATTTGTGTTTTTCTGCTACCCTCCTACTATTTCTCAAATGCACTCTAATGCTCTAATAGGAAAAGATTTTCAAATTGTAATGGTTTCACATGAGAATTATATCATTTATGTTGAAAATCAATAGTGATTTTTATTCCAACTACTCCTTGTAGTAGAAGCAAATTAATTGTTCATATAGTCCATAGAATCTTACCTAATGTCGTGTTATTTTAATTCATCTAAAGTCTTGAGATACCAGCTTTTTACAAAATGAAAAACTTGTGCTAAAAACACTGTTGCTAATCCCTTTGGAAATTTTAAAAGGTACTGTAGTTAAGTTACACTTTATTTCATTACTTAGATAAATAATTGGTTATTTTAATTAAACTTATATGTCATTTGGCTTCGTACATAGTCAGATACATAAATCTAAAACACACCTGCACATTCATACTAGTGATTGACTGTAAGTGCCAGGATGCTCTTAGATTTTGTTCATTGAGATTCAAGGATAGTGGTACCTCAGCCTAATTGTATTCACATTGTTAATTTGTAAATTTGCCATTTTTGATGTAAGGACGAATGTATTTATGCTTTTATATCCCTATTGAGACTCAGAGATGAACAACTTATTATACTAGACCAATTTCGGTCTTTGGCGTCACATAGAAAATTTTGAATTTCAAACAGAAAATAAGTTTGAAGTTTAGTGTTCCTTTCCAATAGTCTTAACAGCTCAGATGAGGTATAAAACTATCCATCTGGCTCTTCATTTTTAAAATGGTGGTACGTGTCTTAAAGAGATATGAAAGTTCTGATCATTTCAAGATACTTAGTATATATTTTCCTATTTCTCTGTGCACACTTCTGTACTCTGGCGGGAATAGTCGTTACTCTTGTTTTCACATATACTATAAGTAGCATTTGACAATACTTCATAGTTAGAGTATTCTCAAATGTGTCATTTTTTCCCTAATTGTTTGAGTTATGGGTGGCATTATGTGTCATTTAAATAAGGGATACAGAGTCTTTACGGTTGATAATTACTTGTGGTAGAATTACCTCAGATCTTCTGGATAGTTTTTGTTTTATGTAAAGACTGTTTAAGTAATATTTTAATTTTTTGCCATACTTGTAGTCTGCTTGGGCTGCTGTAACCAGAATACCAAAGACTGAGCAGATGAAACAACAAAAATTTATTTTCTCAAAATTTTGAGAAATAAAACTTTGGGATCTAGAAGTCCCAGATGAAACTGCCAGCAGATTGTTTCTGGTGAGGTCTCTCTTGGTTTGCAACCAGCCATCTTCCCTTTGTCTCTTCATGTGGCCTTTCCACTGTGCAAGCACATTAAGATTCTCTTCTTCTCATAAGGACACTAGTCCTATTGAGTCCAGGCTCCACCCTTAATGACCACATTTAACCTTAATTACCTCCTTAAAGATCTTATTTTTAAACATTGGGGGGTTAGGAGTTCATATGAATTTTGGGAGAACAAAATTCTGTTAATAGTGCTTATATTTGTAAATCATTTATGCCCAATTTTATAAGATATTGTCACTAAAGTTTTGACTTGCTAGTAGACCTTATAATTTTTGGACTGTATCTAGTGGTTAATTCATCATTTCTCATTGCTGCTAGGTAAATTGTGCTTTCTTAAACTGTGTGACCATAAAAATATGCACTGACACTATCACTTCCTTTAAAACACGCTCTCTCCTGCTTTCTCTCTGCCCCACACACCAAACTCTGTGGTTTACCATTGAGAACAAATAAAGAAGGCCAAAACATTTTTTTATTTCTGGACTCTGTTCTTATTCTTTTTGGTTTTCAAGGGGACTCTTTGTAGGTATTCATTGCTTTGTATTATAGGCAGATAATTAAAGAGATACTCAGTAATGTTTAAATGTGAATGGAATTGTTACAAATCTTACAGGCCATGTTAAATTGTTTCAGACCAGAGTTCTAAAAGTTGTAAACATTAAGATGTTTTTAAAGATTAATACTATATAAATCATTCTTAGAGTATTATTGGGTAATAATACTGTATAATTTGTAAATTCGCATCTTTAAAGATAGTATATTGATCTCCAAAAATTAAAATAAATTTTAACAAAATGCTGTAGTAGTTTATTCATAGTAATATAGTTTCTCTAGTTCATGTTTTCAAGAACTTTTTTTTTTTTTTTTTTTTTGAGACGGAGTTTCACTCTTGTTACCCAGGCTGGAGTGCAATGGCGCGATCTCGGCTCACCGCAACCTCCGCCTCCTGGGTTCAGGCAATTCTCCTGCCTCAGCCTCCTGAGTAGCGGGGATTACAGGCACGTGCCACCATGCCCAGCTAATTTTTTGTATTTTTAGTAGAGATGGGGTTTCACCATGTTGACCAGGATGGTCTCGATTTCTTGACCTCGTGATCCACCCGCCTCGGCCTCCCAAAGTGCTGGGATTACAGGCTTGAGCCACCGCGCCCGGCAACTAGAACTATTTTTTAAATGCCTCAGTTTTTATTTAATATATAGCTGACACCTCAAAAATAAACTTAGTTCTTGTTCATAATAAGCCTTTACTTACTAAATTATATCAAAATGTTCTGTAAAGTGAGTAGAAATCATATTATTCTGTGATTATGATATCTGAACAATTTTGTATATACTGGTTTTCACTTACACTATCATGAGTAATTGCTACTCTTTGAGGCATTGCTGGTTTTCATAAAACAGAGATCTTCTCCCCCAAAACAAAGGAAAGAGAGGGAAACAGAAAATTATACAGAGAAAAATAGGGAAAAATAAGAAATTATAGTAGAATCAAATTCTGATACATCAGTAATGTTGAAAAATGTGAAGGAATAAATTTGTCAACTAAATTGGCAGACTTGATATTTAAAAAGCTACCTGTATGCATTTTTATAAGAGACATGTAAAGCAGAAGGATATGGAAACATTGAAAGGAAAGGGATGTAAAGAGATAGTAATATTTTGGGCATATAGTAAGCAAAAGAAAACTTAAATACCTTTGTTAACTTAAGACATAGAATTGATAAAGGATTTGGTTCACTAGGAAGATGCAACAGTTTATGTATATGTGTGCCTAGTGAAATAGCCTCAAAATATATAAATAATAAATGTATGGAACTAAAGGTAAACTTGAGCAAATCTATTATAGTGGTGGATCTCGATTCACCTTTCTGAATTACATGTCAAACTGACCAGAAAAAAAGAAAATCAACAAAGATATAAATTATACAGCACAGTTACCTGCACAGAATTATGTGTCTAACAGTGTGCATCCAACACAGTTTTTAAGCACATATGGAACATTTTTGAAAAATCAGTGACATACTAAACCGTAAAGCAAGCTTCAGCTAATTTCAAAGAGTATCATACAGACCTTATTCTCTGACTGTTGCACAATTAAGTTAGAATTAATAAATAACAAAAGGATACATTTAAAACCTGTATCCAGAAACTTAAAAATAAGCCTCAGTATTGTATGAGTCAAAATGTTTTTGGTTTGTTTTTGTTTTTTGAGACGGGGTCTTGCCCTGTTGCCCAGGCAGGAGTGCAGTGGTGCTCTTATGGCTCGCTGCAGCCTTGACCTTCAGGCTCAAGCAGTCCTCGGACTTTAGCCTCCCAAGTAGCTAGGACTACAAGCACCACCATGCCTGTCTAGACTTAAGGTTGTCAGGAAAAAAAGTTGTCTAAACAGAAAGACGCACAAACAGCTGAGCTTTGAGATAATGGAAGGAAGGAATAAGAAAATGTCCCAGGCATAGTAACTGTATACAGAACAGATGAATGACCAAGGAATGGGATTAAAATAAAACAAAATAGCCAAACAGCTACCTCAGGAAGTAGCCAGGTAATGAGTGAGATTCTAGCCAGATGATTGCTGACAGTAGGATCGGAAGTGATCTAAAGGGGAAGGGAAATGATAATTAGAATACCAGAATTTTTAAGTAAAAAAGAAAACAAAAGCTTTGTCAGAAACTGAAATTAGGGAAGTAAGTTCAATGTCTTGTAGTTATAATAAGAAAAATAAATTAAGGAAGTTATAGGTAAAATAATAATTTACTTTTGTTTTCTGAATGGTACCTCATATTTTGACAGCGTTATCCTTTTCAGATCTGTTTTGTATTTAATTGGCTTATTTATACATGTAAGTATGAGATTCGTGGATTTAACAAATTCTTTGTATCTTCTGTGTCAGAATGTATATACTGTAGTATACCATTTAAACTAGAAACTCTTTGTAAGTGGATGTTCTATTCTCAATTTCCTGATCTTCCACATTTATCTCTACTGTTAATACTTTGATGTTTTTACCTAGTTGATTATAGTCATTTAGACCTTTGGTTTAGCCAAAGTGCATGACTTATTAGAAATGGTCTTTTTAGTTATTGTGACTGGTGCATAAAACATATAATTGTTTCTAGTATCAGACCAGTTCATTTAGTTTAAAAATGACCCAGCAGCTATGTAAAGAAATAGTCGTGTAATGCTCTGTGTTCACACGCTGCACTATGTCCTGGGATAGAGACAAAGGTTAGGATTTTGTATATTTGCATTATCCCAGTTGAGCTTCCCAAATCTGAAATGCTCCAATGAGCATTTCCCTTGAACATAATGTTGGCACTCAGTTTTGGATTTTGGAACATTTCAGATTTTGGATTTCTGCATTAAGGATACTCAACCTGTACAGACTGGGAAAGGTACAAGCCATGTTAAATAATGAGTTTAGACTTTGTCCTTAAGGGTTTTAAGTAGGTATTGACATGATCAGATTTGTAATTCACGAAGGTCATCATGCTACTGTATAGAAAATGGATTGGAAAAAAGAATTATCCAACAGGAAGACAAATGAGCAGACTGAGTTATCCAGATAAAAAATAATGGCAGTGAAAAGTAGAGAAATAGAACATGAATTTGAGAGATAATTAGGAGGGAAAACTATCACAGGATTTAGCAATTAGGATGTGGAGCAGGAGGGAGAAAAAGAGCTAGAGATTGTTATTAAGTTTCTTCCTTGTGTAGCTAACTATATGATTTATCAGCAGGATTGTTGAGGAAGATAGATATTCATGATCTGAATTTTCATTCTTTGAAACTAGCTGACTTTTTTGCTAGAAGGCCTTATCTAGTACAAATGAAAATACACTTAGGCCTTGTCACCAATGGCTATGGTAAATTGGTGATTTATTTTAAAATCATTAGAAAATTCAAATTTTTAAACTATTATTTTAAGTATTTTTGTTTTGAGGTTTGATATTGTTTGTTGATAGACATCTCTTTTTTTTTTTGTAGCCATGAATCATCTTAACGGACAGAAAATGTATGGAAAAATTATTCGTGTTACCCTGTCCAAACATCAGACTGTACAACTACCTCGAGAGGGACTTGATGATCAAGGGCTAACAAAAGATTTTGGTAATTCCCCATTGCATCGTTTTAAGAAACCTGGATCCAAAAATTTTCAAAACATTTTTCCTCCTTCTGCAACCCTTCACCTATCTAATATCCCGTAAGTATATAAGCTAGAGTGTATTAAGGAGATACATTCTATTTTGATAAAATATGAAATTTATTATTAATCTTTACTTTTTCTTCCCATTCAATTTTCCTAGTCCATCAGTAGCAGAAGAGGATCTACGAACACTGTTTGCTAACACTGGGGGCACGGTGAAAGCATTTAAGTTTTTTCAGTAAGCAAGCTTCCTTATCTTTAAATTAGTGACCTGATAAAAGTTTTCTTTAAGGAGTTTTTATTCTTTTTGTTTATAAAAATGTTTTATTCTGGAATGGCCAAAATTTAAGTAGTTAATAAGCCCTTCCTAATTTAATGAAGTATCTAATTTTATAATTTTGTTTCAGAAGAGATCACAAAATGGCTCTTCTTCAGATGGCAACAGTGGAAGAAGCTATTCAGGCCTTGATTGATCTTCATAATTATAACCTTGGAGAAAACCATCATCTGAGAGTGTCTTTCTCTAAGTCAACAATTTAAAAAGGGGAAGATGAAGATTGGGGGTGAATCACATTGTTCAGTGTCATCACCTATTGACTGTTCAGAAAAGTGGGGACCAGAGTTTGATTTTTTTTTCTGTTTTTTGGGGTTTCCTTTTTTTTTTCTCCCATGCTGTTATCATTCCTTGGTTATAAAATGAAATGGCATATGTAAAGGCAGAGTTATCAACTGCTATATTTCATCTGTTGTATAGGGAAGCCATTTTTGTCTGTTTAAAATTTCAATTTAATTTTGCTTTTTTTTTTTCAACTTAGTTGACATACGTGCCTTAAAAAGGAAAACTAGTGTTGCTATTGTGCATTTACTAGAAAAAAGGAATTGGTTGTTTAGGGCACACTGTTATATGGGAATTAAAATATGTTTAGGCAGGGGTGTGTAAAAAGGTTAAGTTTTTGTTTCTCCTGCTTGAAACTTATTTTGAATTATTGGCTTGTCACCTTTTTTTCTATTTACTCAAATAAGATACATGATATTGAAAGAATAAAGCAGCATTTTTAGTTTTTACTACCTTAGGCTTTATTGCTTTAAAAAAACATTGGCCTTTTGTATCTCACAATTCTGGTCTAGATTCAGTTATGAATGTAGGCATTAGTTAAAATTAACAAGATGCAGAGTATTAATTTCTTAAGACAACAAAGTGATTTCTGTAAGTTTGAGCCCTATGTGGAAAGCATTGTGGAATCTTAACCTTTTTGTACACACTCTTGTGGGACGTATCATATAAATGTCAGCACTAAGTAATGTCTTGTTTGTGGCTGAATATTTTTCGTAGATGTTTTTGAAGTTGACATGACTTACGTGCATTTAAATATATATTGCCATCCTTAGTTTGTAATTAAGATTTGGAATATGGTTGTGGATTTCTGAGCATGTGCAGACTGGTCTAGCTAGTTCAGGAACTGGTGCATGTATTTTTCAAAGATAAAGAAAGTGTACTGCGAAAATATGCAGGAAGATTAATTTTGTGGCAGTTTTCTAAAACTGACAACCAGGTGGGACCAAAGTTTATGTGCCTTTAGTCTTAATTTACCTTGCATTGTAATATTCAGTTTTAATAAATCTTCAAAATATTTTGTATTTAGGAATAGATCTGACTTTAATAAAAACATGGCTCAGAATCTACAGGTCAAATTAATTTGAACAGTTCTTGTCAATCTGAATTGTTGATTCTGTTTAAATGACCAATACTTTTTGAAATTGATGTACTTAGTTTCAAGATTCATAGATTCTGTTATCTATGTAGACAGAATGGTCATGTATATTTTCTATTAGTTGAGTTTTTACATCTTTAGAAATGTAAAATTCAGTATAGTTTGAAAGCGGCACAATTAAAAATTAATTTTCTAACAAAGTTGGGAGGTTTGATGGTTGTTTAATTTCATTTTGTGTGTACTCTGCTTACCTCTGTAGCATGCTCAATAAACACTTCTGTAGCTCTATATTCACCTTTTCTGTCTTTCTCTGCTGCCTTTTCTCTCTCCTCTTCTTTGTTTTCACTCCACTGTGCTTCTGAATTCATGTTTATTCTCTGCCAGGGTGGGAAAGGAGTAATAATATTACAATTCTATGGCTTTATACCATAAATAAATCTAGATGCTGTGAAAATATACCAGCTGTTTTTTTTTAATTTAAAAGATGGTAACTGCTTTTCAGGAGGACACATATTAAACATTTCCCACCCTGTTAAAATCTACTGCTTTAAAGACATAACTTTTATTGTAGCTTGTTAATTCTATCTCTTTTGTTGTTGTTGTTTTTCTTTTCCAGTAGATTTATGCACTAATAGATCTTTTGGATTTGCCATGCTCTCTTGCTGCAGTTTCATCTTTCATCTTTTGTGTCTGCTAAAGATTTCTTAACTAATCTTAGACTATCTTGTGAGTTAACAAAAAGAACTTGATGTTACTTGGAAGAAAGAGCAACATATCATCTGCTTTTGTTTTGGGTGGGAAGCATGATATACATTCAGGTGTTTAAAGACAGAGTAATTTGCATTTAACAACTGAAGAGTTACTACTTTCACTTTTTAAACAGTTACAATTAGGGTGCTATTTATATTCAAAATACTTTGGTCACTTTTTCCAAACATATATTGGTATCAAATAACTTTGAAGTTATGCATGTTCCTTAGGTTTGTTCAGTTATAGAATATCCCACACTTATGCAAAACTTATACAGAAGATAAAAAGTAAATAAAGGAACATGAAATATGTTTAAATGTACTATACTTAATACAGTAATTCAGTCACCTCCAAGAAAGAAGAATATAGTAAGTAAAATAATTTTGTTTACACTAGTGTCACTGTTGTCATCTGAAGAAGACCCATTAGAGTCAACAGTTTGGGATGCTTTGGAAGCTAGGTGATCCTTGCTTTTTCTTAAAATAACATTGTAGCACAGAGGAACTTGCAACATTAGATATTTCTAAAGTCTTAAAAACCAATACCATGGTTAGTGAACAGTAATTGAACAAAGATTTTCAAGGTGAAGTTTTTCTCAGTAATTAGTGGTGGTGGATATAGTATTTGAAAGTAAGTTCTGTCACCTTTTCAGGCAGTTCATTGTGGGTGGGATTGCCTGGGGAAGGAGAAACAAAGTCCTGAGCTGTGTCTGTGAGCTGAGTTTCCTCTAGTTGCTAAGCTAGTGAGAGTTCCCAATCTTCCTAGTGGGAGATAACCGGAAACCAGCTCTTCCTGCCTAAGGCAGATCTATACTGTCTTACAGTATGCCCCAGTACAGCCTTCCTTCCAAAGCACCAAGTCAGTAAAGGTGAATTTTGATGTTCTAGAATATTTTTAATTCCATACATTAACCCAGGCCTTGGCATATAGTGAATTGCTCATTAAAAGGTAAAAATAGTATCAGCTTCAGTACTCTGTGCCTCTTAGAGTGAACTACCTAACAATGAAGTATTCTTAGGACTCAGCTGCTTTGTTAATAGAGGTCTTAACTTGAATATTTAGAAATGACTTTATCAGAGAGAAAAATGACTTTTTGATCTTAAATAAGATGTATTTGGAAATGGATTTTAAAGCAGCTGTTTAAGGAAGAGATTCCTACGGTTTATATTTAATATTAGCATTTGAAAGCAACTAAGAAAATTTTTGCTTAACCAGGAAGTATAATGAATCATTATATTAGAGATTAAATTAACACTTTGGAAGCATTTTAGCCCCTAGAGTTAAGGCTAGTAGAGTGAAATTATGGTGATTAGCCTAATTCGTTCATGTACATCTATTTGGATCACCATATAATTAGTAGGGAAAGGACAAATCACTTTTCAGAGCCTCAGTATTATTTGTAAAATGGAGGCAGTAAGTTCTGCTCTGCTCACCTAACAGGATTATTAAGAGGCTCAAACAGGATAAGTGAAGGAATGCTATGCAATTAGTAAACTGTTATACCAGAGATCCCACACTACCAGATTTGCCCACAGTAAACTTCATTATCCACAATACATGTTATCCTAATAAGTCTTCTTGCTACAAAGAAATATTAATGTTTTAAAATTATTTAAATACTAGTTTCATAAAGCAAAAATATGTGAAATGCAGTTATAGAGAGCATCCCAAAGCCAAAGGAAACTATGGATTTAGCTTTATATTTTCTGTTTGAACTTGATAGCCCAATCATAAAATGCACATATTTATATTAAAGACTGCACTTAAAATGAGATTTCATATGTATAAAAAAGTTCCTGTGAAACTTAGAGGTAATTCTAACACAAGAATTTCAAGGCTAAAGAAGAAAGACATATTCTCATGAGCAGCTCTGAACTTCAAACAGGGTTTTCTGGCTGCCTTAATACATTTAAGTGGAGCCTAAACGTGAAAACTTTTTTTTATTCAGAAGAAAGTACAGAACTACGTGAAACTGAATATACTAGAAAGTCTGATGTCAAGAATTCAGCAGAAAGTTGTTTTTTGTTGTTGTTGTTGTTTTTGTTTTTTTGAGGTGGAGTCTCGCTCTGTCACCCAAGCTGGAGTGCAGTGGTGCAATCTCATCTCACTGCAACCTCCCCCTCCCTGGTTCATGTGATTTCTCTGCCTCAACCTCCCAGGTAGCTGGGATTACAGGCGCCTGGCACCACGCCCAACTGATTTTATTTTTAGTAGACACGGGGGTTTCACCATCTTGGCCAGACTGGTGTTGAACTCCTGACCTGGTGATCCACCCGTCTCGGCCTCCCTAAGTATTGGGATTACAGGTATGAGCCACTGCCCATCCTCAAAATCTTAATTTTAAACCGTAATATTCACTGGTTATCCAGAACCTTAATTTTACAGTTATTGTTAATTTGAATAGTTTTTTTAAATTTTTTAGTTTTGGATTTTGCAAATAAAAGTGTACACTTTAAAGTTATAGAGTATTAGATTATTCACATTAAAACCAAAATGAAGTGTCTAAATACGTGGAAAAATAAAACCATAACGAACACCTATCCACTTCACTAAACTATATCACCACCTAACATTTTCTGTGTTTTAAATGTAATTCTGTATCGAAAGAAAGAAAACATTACAGAATGAACTGAAATGCTATATGAACCTCTTTCTGATCTTAATCCCAACCTTATTCTTTTCCCAGAGGTTACCTTCAATTTAGTGTTATTCATCGGTTGCTTTTCAAGAGGAATTTGTCCTATATTCTGTAGGTTAAATTTGTTCTACCAAATAATATAATATTGGGTGTTTAAGTAGTACAATATTTTGTTGTCCAAAACACAGTAAATTTTAACATTAGAATGTTTGAACGTTGATAATCCCCTTATCAAATCTCATGACATTTAACCAATTTTTAAGAAAAGTTTTAAGTCGTGTTTAAGAAATAAGTTATTTGGGCCTCAGGTTTCTCTTAAAGATATAAACAAGGAGCTATCATTGGTATTTTAGAAGCTGAATTATATGTAAGATCCTTAAATACAAACATACCCTTTCTAGCTTCACATTATAACCACCCTTTTTGCACTTTCTCCCTTTTTCTTCCTCCCTACTTTGCTTCCATTTCAATGGACAGACTATGTGGCATCTCTGTTTTCATTCACTTGGTTTATTGTCTTGGCGTGTTGTACAGGTTTATGAGTCAAGGAATTTTTAACATTTTTAGGGATTTCAAATACACAAAAAATAGAATATAACAAACCCCTGTCAGTTACCTTCAGTTACCAACTAGACCGTTCTCGTTTTCTCCACCCAATTCTGATCTGGTTAATGCAAATCCCAAACATATTTTATCATGGAAATTTTGTGGCATTTATTTGTAGTGTTTTATTCCTGGTCGTAGTTGCTTTCTCTACTATCTAGATTAGCGTAGCTTGTCAATACTACATTTCTTCAAATACTAGAAGCTTGCTATCCAAAATGCAGTCACCAGACCAGTGGCAAATTAGTATCACCTAGGAGTTTATTAGAAATTCAGAATCTCTGGCCCTGCTGAATCTACATTTTGACAAGATTGGCAGGTGATGCATTTGAACATAAGTTGGAGAAACACTCTTAATAACACACATTTTTTCACTTCTGTAAAAATGAGCTTCAAAGTTTTTTTCCTGAGTGAAATTATTAGTAATTTTAAGTTAAACGCAGATATATAGTTAATAACACTAAGAAATAATTGAACTGAAAAGGAACCCAGATATCTAGTTTTAACCTTTTGTTTTAAAGAGAAACAGTTCTAGAGATCAAATGAATAATTTAGCAACATATTAATTGTAACTTACCTGTAGTTAGAATCCAAGTCCCTGGGTTTCCAATCCAGTCTTCAATGTATTACGCTTATCAAAAGAAATAGAGGCCTGCTATTATTCATAAATTTAAATGATTATGTACAAGTAGATAGCTTATAATAGAAATCAGTAAGATAATTTAGTATTAACAGTCCAATTTAGTCTGACGGAAGGAATTGCCACGTGAATTGATTTTTTTAATAGACCGCAAATTAATACTCTTAATCCCTGATTTGGTTATTGCATCTTGTGGTTTAATAAAATGATACTCTTGGGTCAATTTGGTAAATAGACAGCTTTTCTATTCACTTAATGCTTCCTCAATCACTTTCTCTACTATTGCGTAGTACAGTCTAACCGTTGAAATGCCTAAGCCTTACTGAATGATGACTCTGATATTCTCTCTCAGAGTTAGAGCTGTACTATAAATATACATTTACCTGTGCAAAGTATGGCTTCAGGTGCTATTCCCCATAATCTTAGCAAAATTTAAAAATATGGCTAGCAATTTTTGCTATTGTCATGTCTTACTATTTCCTGCTTACCACCCCCATTTGTCTCTAAGCCTTGTTGCTGCATTAGCTGGCCATCACGTAACACTGTTTATTTCTTTTTGTTCCATCATTCTCTTTGCAACTAAATGTCTTAGACTTTTTATAACCATAATCAACCAGTTAGATTATTTTTATTTGTGGTTAATGACAAATGATAGTGCATTTTATGTACTATTCATGTGTTTTGCTATTTTTGTCTAGTTCAGCTCAAAATCTCCCTGCTCGCCGCCCCCGTGTGTGTGTGTTTGTGTGTGTGTGTCTGTCGTGCTTGTTTTTTTGTTTTGTTTTGCTTTTTAACTTCTGGGACTGCAGTGGTTTCAGATGGTTGAAATCACTAATAGTCTTTAGAAACTTGAAGTATTCATGTATGTATTAGTGGTATATGCAACTATAGTGGAAAGAAATTGGTGAAAAATTATGGTTAAAGAGCTCCTTTAAAAAGGAGATCTGTAGAATTCTAAAATGTGATTTCGATTCATATAGTCATGATTCTTAGAAATTAGCTACAGGAAGAGATAGTAACATTGCTGTAGTTGTCTGCCCTAAGTTTGGAGTTTTATAGTGTAAAATATATATAATAGCTCTAATTATAAATACACTTTTACTCTGGAAAAAGCAGACATTGACATAAGAGACATTTGAAAACTATAATTTCCTCATCTGTAAAATGGAGAGAACTACTTCATGTGTTCACTTGTAAGGATTATGTGAACTGCTGTTCCATTCCATTAGTTTTTCTTTTCCTCTGATTGGGGATGGGGGCAGTTTTTGTCATTTACGGAATTTTTTCCCCTGAAATCATTTTGACCTCTCAAAAGACATTTATTGAACATTTGCTATGTACATTGTAGAGAATGCAGTGATTAACAGAACCACAGTACAGTCGGTTCTATAAGACATTGAAAACACAAATTTGTTCTAGTACGTTTAATATATTAGGGAACAATTTAAGCATAATGTGAATTTTATGTTTACTTAAGATTTCATCCTGAGAAATGGATGAAGGCAGGAAATTACAACCAGCTGAACCGGCTGTGTAAGCAAATGAATATATATTTATCAGGTATGCACACATGTACATACCTCAGACATCTATTAGTGTGCTCAGTTCTACTCAAGTTCAGAGCCACACTCATCCACATCTGGTGCTAATAACTTCCCATCCGATTTTAGGTAGCTGTTTTCAACACATCTGACACCCTCTTTTTTTCAAGCAAACTTCAGGTCTTTTTCAAGATAAAGTCATTTATAGTAGTATTTATGTATTTCTTAACCATTTAACATGTAAACCTGTGCTGCCTTTTAAAACGTTTTTATTCTTCTTAGTGTCACTGATGAAGAATTTTAGTGTTGTGCCCTAACATTTTCCTCATAAGTCCTGTGGTTTTTATTGTATGATTTTGCATAGTGTGGCAATTCTTGAAAATGCTTGTGTTATAGTACAACTGGCTTAGTACTTTAAAATAGCTTTTAGTCTGACTCACATTATGACCGTATACAGTATAGCAAAATAAGGACATCAGGGAACACGAGGCTGAGCATATCACCATTTACTAATGGTAGCTTGAGCAAGGCCCTTCATTTATTTGAGTCCATTTTCTCATCTGTAAAATGGAGGAGGTGATAGTACATGTCTTTCTGTCTTGTGTTATTTGTAGTTTCAAATAAGATAGCTTATGAAATATCAAATGCTGTAGAAATGAAGGGTTGGAAATATCTGTAGTGGTACAAAAATCACCTTTTGGGACGATTTTAAGGTGAGATAATCATGAGACATTTTTCGACCTCAAAGTCTTTGCTCATTTCTCTCTACAGCGTTGTGAATAGCACAGTGTACATAAATTAATTTATTAACTCGACTTTCCATTTTCGTTTTGTAAAGCAATAATTCAGTTTAATTTTTTAAATCTATAAAGTTAACTGTGGGAGTGTACCTGCAGTTAACTTTATACAGTTAAGAAGAGATTGGTTTCAGTTTTAAAGATTGTATGTAAGTGAAAAACATCCATTATTATGCTTTCAAGTAAAATAGCTCCTAAAAATATGGATTACTACCAACTTTGAAGGAAAGTAGCTCCTAGAAATATGGATTATTAGCCACATAAGTTGCTAACATTTTAGAGTTTATTTGCCCCCTCCCCGCTTTTTTAAGAGAGAGTCTTGTTCTGTCGCCCAGGCTGGAGTGTAGTGGTGTGATTTCAGCTCACTGCAACCTCCACCTTCTGGGTTCAGGCAATTCTCCTTCCTCAGCCTTCCGTGTAGCTGGGATTACAGGCACCCGCCACCACGCCCAGCTAATTTTTGTATTTTTAGTAGAGACAGGGTTTCACCATGTTGGCCAGGCTGGTTTCGAACTCCTGACCTCAAGTGATCCACTTGCCTTGGCCTCCCAAAGTGCTGGGACTACAGGCGTGGGCCACCACGCCTAGCCTACTTCCTAACATTTAACCTCTTCAGAGTCTTTTAATTCTTGTGTTCAACATCAACACCTGCTAACTATGTGCCAACTTAGATGCTGTGGATGAAATATAGGTTGGTGCAAAAGTAATTGCGATTTTTGGCATTAAAATTACAAAAACCGCAATTACTTTTGCACCAACCTAAATAACTAAAACACAATATCCTATCATGGGGCTTCCAGTTCAGTGTGAGATAAATAAACAATCATATGGGTTGATAAGTTTTCTAGAGGAACTGTTAGGAGTTGGAAAATGATTCTTGAAGGTAGTTGTATTACCTGGGTTTGAGGTAAGTGTGGAAGATGCTTTGGAAATAGAACAGTTTGTTTAAAAGGGGACGGGGGGAAGGGACCAGAATCAAGATTATGGCACCCTGGAGAAAGTTCAGCATGGCTAGGTCATAAATTATGGGACAAGGTACAGATAGAGAAATATGTTTGGATAGAAAGGTCAGATTATGCGCTATGATAAGGTGCTTAGACTCCACTAGGTTTCTAAACGCAATTATTGGAGTTAGTAAAAGGGACAGGGTTGATGTGACAAAACTAGTGAATTTATTATGTTCGTCAAAGTATCCCTTTTGAATTGATTTTGTTTTTATAATTCCAAAAAATTATACAAATAAGTTTATTTAAACTTACCCATCTAAAAACTGTACACAAAACTTGATACTAGATTCTTTTTTAAAAAATACAAGATTAAGACTTCCAAAAGAATCTTGTTGAATACCCTAAAAGAAAGACCCTTACTCGTTAGAGCTGAATTATCCTTTGGCAGTTTGAACCCATGGTCATGCTCCTCTTTGTGATAAAGATTAGGTAAAACCATGGAAGAAACATGCATGTTTTTGAATTGTCTTTCCTTGGTAACTTGAAGGATTTTTTTAATGAAACATGGATATATCATTAGAAAACTGCAAAACATGAAGCTTATAAGTTGTAAGACTTGAATTTTTTTTTCTTGAGACAGAGTGTTGCTCTGTCACCCAGGCAACAATTATATTTTTTAGATAATTTGAGTAGAATTATACATGCAATATATTCCTGAGTTTGTGACCACACACAGAAACAGATTAATGATTGAAAATTCACCATACATTACTACCTATGTCTCTCCACCTGCTATCTACTTCAATTTATTTTGTATATAAGAGTCACTTGTAATTGAGTTTAATTTTTTTTTTTTCTTGAGATAGGGTCTCACCCTGTCACCCAGGTTGGAGTGCAATGGCACCATCACAGCTCACTGCACCCTCAACCTCCCAGGGTCAATAGATTTCCCACTTCAGTCACCACAGGCATGCATCACCGTGTCTGGCTAGTTTTTCTATTTTTTTGTAGAGATGAGGTTTTGCTGTGTTGCCTAGGCAGGTCTCAAACTTGGGCTCAAGCTATCTGCCTGCCTGGGCCTCCCAAATCGCTGGCATTACATGTGTGAGCCACCACACCCAGCCATGAAAATTATTTTAAATCAAGTGAACAAAATGTCTATGGGAAGATTTAGCTTTATGATAGATACACATGTTTTCCCAAAAATAATTGTGTTAGTGTTTCACTGAAATCACTATAACTAGAAATCTAGGTTACCAATATCATAGTCTCCTTCAGGTTTTTTCTCTTTCTGTGTCTTTCTTTTTACTAATCAGTCATAACTGGGATGACTTATGGAGTTGTTGTCTTAGGTCAAACCCCAATTTAGAAAGTCCAAAAGCCTGTCAAATTTTGATACTTTAAATGAATTGTTATTGAGTAGGTGTGATTTAGTTGTAATTGGTTTAATAGTGTTTGACCTATCCAAGCAGATAAAAGAGCTCTCAGTTTATATATTTACTGCATAAATCTCAGACCCCCTTCGTCTAGCACATGTCTCTAATAAATTAAAAAGAAGTGGCAAAGTTCGTCCAAATTTTGTTTTCACTTGTCTATTTTCACTAAATTGAATATCTAAACACAATACACACGACGAGTACGAATCCGCCTTTTGTCCCATATCATCCAAGTCCTGATGTCCTGATTATTCTGACTGATTTCCTGTTTATCACTTAAACATATTATTATGGCATATGTTCTCCTTAAAGTTCTTTGTTCTCCTAAACTCCAGGGACCCAGACCTCCACTACACTTGAGTCATGTGTGGTCTTTGTGTTTTCAGAACTGGTTTATCTCTGAAAACTTGAACATTAACAAACATCTTGGGGATTTTTGTCTTTCCTTTTATTGTTGTATCTCCATTGCTGAAACATATACAACCATCACTAAAAGTGAACCATTTATTTGGTAGTCCTTCAGTGAAAAGAGGATGGAGAAAATAATGTTTTTTGAATTTTATCCTTCTTGGTTCTGGCCCTTTATCTTGCTGTCTTATTTCTGACACAGTTTTATATTAACATTTCTTCTTTTAGATATAAATCTTACACATTTTTATCGTAAGATCTAAATGCATTTTTGCAATAAAGAGTCAGAACTTTCAGCTGTCCCCTATCTTTGTCCTGAAGTACCAGCATCGGAACATCTGTTTTCCTTTTTCAGATAATAAGGGTTTAGCAAAGCTTCAGAAAATGATGCTCCTGATGGAGCAATGGCAGCAGGAAAACAAATCCAATGTCCAGTAGGTCTGGATTTCGTGGTCTTCTAATAAGTAAGAGCCAGAGCTTGGAGAATATTTTCTAGCAACATTCGCTATGCCGAACTCTATGTGTATTTGCTGATTTAATTCCTGTGGCAAATATTACTTCCATATTAGATAAAACAGGTTCAGTAGATGTTAACTACCAAGGTCGTATAGCAGATGGTAAAGCCTGAACCTGTATTTTAAACACTGACTCTCCTACTGTCATCCCAGGCTACAAGATTTTACTGATAACACTTTATCATATGCCTCTATAAATATGCAGAATTTTCTTTTGACACATTTATTTATCCTGTCTCATTGCCCTTGCCTACTTCAGGCTCTAGGGTAGGGACAAATAAATACAAGACTGGGCTCACTTGTCAATGAAGGCGAGCCATTTGCAGAGACCAGTGATAGTATTCTTTGCTATTTACTCTTCTAGTTGGGCAGGTACACCAGAATCTCAACTCTGCCTAAAAGGAATGTGTGTGTGTTCACGAATAGAAATATATGTGGGTATGTAAAATATTTATAGTCTGCCTCAGCCACGCTAGCTGCTTTCTAACAACATATACTCATTTCTCGTTGGAGTTAGGTTTTTGTTTGTGTTTCTCCCTTCCCTCAGCTTGCTTGCCTCTAGCTCTCTAATCTCCACATATCCTTCCAGAGTCATTAAATTTCCCCTCCTCTGATGAGCCCTCTCTGACATCTAGAGACTGCATGCCTTTCTCTCTACTATTTAGCTGATCACTTTATTCATTCAAAACAGACTTATTAATAACCGCTGACTACCAGGAATGCATTTGTAATTAGGGCCTAATAGTCTCTTATTTGTGGCCCTTGGACCAGTATCAACATTACTTGAGCACTTAGTATAAATGCATATTCCCAAGATTCACCCTAGATCTACTGAAATACAAATTAAGAGGAGTGGGGCTCAGCAATTCTTTAACAAGCCTTGCAGATGATGCTGATGGATATGAAAGTTCGAGAATCATTGGCTTACGTAACAAGGCCACCTATTTTTCAACACATCTGTGCTGGCTGTGAGGCTCTGATCACTTGCTATGTCTGTCACCCCAGTGTAGTAAAGCCTCAGTCCACTCAGAGTTTTTCAATATGTTCGCCTCCATTTCCATTGGGAACCTATTTGTACTAACTTAAACATCTACAGATCAGACCTCTGATTTCTCAGGGCTTCAGGCTACACTAGCTTCTAACCAGGCCTTCAGTGACTAGTTCCATTCAACTTTCAACGCTTCCTTTGGCTTTAGCACAAGAATAATAGCTACTATTTAAGAATTGCTTTGTGCAAGCTCTACATAAAGTACTTTATACAGTTTCCAAAGTCACAGTGAATACGTGGCAAAGCTGTAATTCTAACAGGAATTCTGTCTCTAGAACCTGCACTCATCTGCACTGCTCTTTGTAACACTTGAGTCAGCTAAGAGCACTCTTAGATCACTGGCCACAATGTGAGTTCCTCAAGTCATTTTTCATCTTCTGCCTCACACTCAACCCTATACATTTCTGCACTTTTTTCTTTTCCTGAACCAACTTCACCACTGCCACTATCTCCTTGACCTTTGTAGTGGGCCTGTGGAACTCTCATGCCAAGGTAAACAAAATGTATCCTTAAGGTTCATAAAATGTGTTTTCCTTGGTCTTGTCTTATTAAGCACAATATTAACCGAGTTGTGCTCCTTTTGTATGCATCCCACAGGACCACAAAGTAGTGCATGTTCTCTCATCGGCTGCTTCTCACCATATTCTACTTTCAAGTAAAAATTCTTACTTCAATGAAACATTTGCATCTCACTATGATCTCTTCTACCCATTTTCATCTCTGCAATCCGGGAACCTCCTGTTCACTCCACATTCATTGAAGACTTTTGCATCTAGCCTTTTGTCCCATATCATCCAAGTCCTGATGTCCTGATTATTCTGACTGATTTCCTGTTTATCACTTAAACATATTATTATGGCATATGTTCTCCTTAAAGTTCTTTGTTCTCCGAAACTCCAGGGACCCAGACCTCCACCACACTTGAGTCATGTGTGGTCTTTGTGTTTTCAGAACTGGTTTATCTCTGAAAACTTGAACATTAACAAACATCTTGGGGATTTTTGTCTTTCTTTTTATTGTTGTATCTCCAGTGCTGAAACAGCACTTGGCACATAGGAAGTGCTTAGTAAATAACCTACTGGATCCATGAATTATAACTTTCCATTTTTCAATTCCAGTATATCTGACTTTTGAAAACATAGTCTGTGTGCCTTGATTTCTCCCAGTTCTTCTACATAATCTGGTACCTTCTGTGAATGACACGTTATCTGAACCATTAGTAAAATCTTCATTATCCTTATATTTGTCCATTTATGCCACACATGCCCCACAAATCCCAACCCAAATCGGTATTAAACTCTGTATTCTTTGTTTTAATGCCTAGGTACAGTTGAACATAATCTTATATCCTTGCAGTTGAGCTCAACTCATCTGAGTCTTTAGCAACATCATTTAAACATTTAAAAGATCAGGTTCAATTCTGCTTTCCTATTTCCCTTAGCCTATATATACATATTTCCATCTTTACCACTAGCAGGTACTTATGGATTACTGAACATGACATTTTGTACATGTTTGTCCTTCTGCTGGAATGTCCTCCCCTTTCCTAGCTTGCTGATGTATATGTACTCCTAAGAGTGAATTATTTTACATGAATCCTTCCTGATTTCTCAGCCTAGCCTTGGTAATTTGCACTGTACTAACAACCTGCTTATTTGTATCGCTGTGCTTTCCAAATTCATTCAAGTAAAAATGATAAAAATCACCTATGGTCTAGCAAAGAAAACACAAACCATACCTATATATAACCATGGGAGTATGATTTATATTCATATAAATTGTGTTATGAGAGCACATGGGAAGGAGAATGCTGCAGAGGAAGTGGTATTCCTTAGGGTACTAAAGGTTAGGGAAGCATTTGCCAGAGGAGAAAAGGATAAATGCAAACATCTTGGTTAGACACAGTAAAAAAATATACGCAGAGTAGTGGGAAAACATATTATGTTTAGCGCATATGAATAGTTCAGTATTGATGGCAGGTGGGAAGTGGCAAGAGATAAAAGAGGTAAAGCTATAGGTCTTGTTTCTGTAGATAGAAATAGTCAATATTTAAGTAAGGGCTTTATCTGATCAGATTTATATTAGAAAGGGAACGGGTAAGAATGATGAAGAATTACAGTGAAGAAAGCCTGCAGTAATAGAGATCAGTCAGAGAAACTCTTGGAGTAGTGCAAGCCAAAGATAATGGTATCAGCTCACGCAGTGGGAATGGAGAGAATTTGAGAAATACTTCTTAGATGGGTTGAAGGTTTGACTAAATGAGAGGATGTGAAAGAGAAGGAAGAGCTGGTGACCAGAAGGTTAAACTATTATTTTTTAGGAAAAAATTAGAAAGAAGTAGTTCTTATAGTGTAGTCTAAGAGTGTGGAAGCTAGTGAACTGCACATTAGTTTAAAGAGCTTTTGAAACATCTATTGGATTATAAAAATGTAATATGAATCACAGAGAATAGGTGAGAGTGAAGATAGCAGACACTGGCCATACCATACATATAATAGTTTAAGCAGTGGGCGTGGATAAGATTACCTCTAGAGAGAGGGTAGATATTTGCATTTTTATCTATTTTATGTTCTATCAGTTTGTCTCTGTCCAAGTAGACTATGTGCACCTTGAGGGCTGAGATTGAGTCAAATTTTGTATGCCTGTAAAAGTGCAGCGGCAGAAAATGATACTTTCAATGTGAATAAATATTTGCTTAAGAAGTTTTTTCCCTCTTTGCTCCTTTATGTTTAAAGTACTTCTCTTTCTTTGTTTATGCACTCTCTGTTCAATTCAACACAGAGAGTAATTTAGAAAGTAATTTCTGGAAAGGTACATAATATAATGAAATTCTACCACAGGGAAAAATTTGAATGCTCTTTGGAACCTACTCTAGGCAGAGTTTCTTTTCACCTTAGAGATTTTTCAAGAACATAAAAAAGTCATTTTTGTAAAGTGATGGTGATGTAACTTCTATTCTGCTTTGAAGCTAAAATATATGCTAATTGGAATGGATACAGTACATAAATAGGGTTTATTGATATTTTATTTATATATTTCAAACAGGTTTTTACCAAATGTTTGAAAAGGGGCCTAGACTATCACTGCTTATTCTATCATGACATAAATTACTTACAGATATGCTGTTACAGATTAAACAATTCTAGATCTATACATCTATACTCTATGTCAATAGGCTGATTCTATATTTGTAGATAGAGATTACAATTTTATTCCTTTACATTTGGCATTTTTTCTTCATATTTTCTACTAACTGGCTTAGGTGAGGTGGGGTTTTTTTCCTTCTTTTTTTCCCCACATTCTTTTTGTTCCATTAAAATCTCAGAGTTAAATAAGCAATTTTCTAAGGTGTCCTTGTCAGGCGACATTATGAAAATTATTTGAATATCATTGCTAAGCCAGGTGAGCCATTTAAAAATGTAAATAATTTGCAATACCATGAATCCAGCTGATGAAGAGCAACCTTAACGCTGATTGATTTATTAGAATCTTATCCTGATTAGTAATTGCTTCAAAAATCTCTTTTCTATGTTTCAGTTCATCATTTTACTGCCAGATCTTAATATATAGCTGTATAGCTAACAAATTTGTAATAACCATTTTATGTCATTAGTTACCCCATACTTTTCCAGCCAATCATAGAGGGCCAGATGTACGTTTCTTACATCTATTGACGGCTCATGCTTAGTGCCTGGTTGATATTATTAATGATCTGACTCATAAATATTTGAAAGTTTCACACTAGTCCTTCTCAGCATTGTTTTCCTCAGGGTATTCTATTGTTAAACGTATATTATGGCAACAAACCTCATTTGGGTCACAAACTCTCAGGCTTGCATTCATTCTTTAAAATTACTCTAAAAGATGTAATCATGACCTTGAAGCATATTGAACTTGAGCTTTGCTTGAAATTCACAAACATGATTATAATTTCAAGAAGCCCTGTCTTAAAGTTGCCTTATTCCTGTAATTAAGCTGCTAGAAATTTCATTTTTCTCAAGTTAAATCTCAGGAAACCTATTTTATCATAGGAAATCAGTCAGTGCTAAAATACTGCTTTGATTCTATAGTTCAAACTTAATCATATAACTCCTGAGAAATGCCTTTCACTCAATCACAGAAATTTTATTGCCTATTATGTATTTTTTAAATATACATTTAAATTTAGCATTTTCTGAGGGTAAGTACCCTGTGTGTTGCTACTTTTATCATGTGTGTGTCTTCTTTTATTCAACTATAAATACATCATGAAGTGTGCCATATTCTATATGTCACAGACTTTGATAGTATAGTAATAGTAGGATTTAAGGACAATACATGTTAACTCAAAAATCTGTGTTTGTGGCTGATTGTTAGTCATCTGTTTCATGGTTAAGAGACATACTATATGCTCTACAAGAATGTTTTGCACTTTGGAATTAACATGACTGTGATGTTACCTTGGCAGTTATGATTATCGTAAGAACCATGGTTTACTGATACCAAGTTTAATACTTGCTATATTCCTGACAATGTTAGGATAGATCATTTATTAAAATGAGAACAAATACATATCTCTTTTAAAATGTTCACTTGTGGCTCAAAATCTCATGCATTGATTGTCCCAAAAATATCTTTTCATGAAAACAAAAGGCATTTTTATCAATTTCTCAAAATGTAACTGCTTTTCTTTTAAAAAGCATATTTAAACAGTTTTTGTGCCAGCATCTATTACTTTAGAAGTAATTTATCTTATTCTTAAATTGAGAAATCTAATGTATTTTTAAAATCTGGAGATAATATACACCACCACAGTATTGCAGATAAAATATGATTTCTCTTTGTGTATTCATCTAAAAATCGTTTTTATACCTAGAAGCATGTGTAAGTTTTATTTGTTCAATGCTATACCTTTTCTTCTGAAGTGCAGGCCAGTTTCATTCCATTTATGTTTTATTTGGCAAGAATTTGTGAGGCCTAAATAGACTACTTATTTGGAGTAAAAGAGTACTAGAGTGTAAAATGAACATGTCGTTTCTGAAGTCAACAGGAAAGAAAGGACAAACAGAAAGAAATGGACAAACTGAAAGGATTCTAGCTAGAGTGAAAAATGAGAGCATCTTTTTCCCCTAGATAATTGTACTGAACTGTTTTTCTTTCAGTTGATTACTAAGATATAGTTCAAAAATGCTTCACTTGAACTTAAAAGTAAATAGGCACTTCTTAAATAAAAATAAGAATTTATTTATTTTGTTGATGGTGAAGCCTACTTGGACAACCTAAAGACTGTCTCACACCTTTTTGGTAAATACATATTTCTTTATGTACCGTCTATGGTTGCTTTTATGTTGCAATGGCAGAGCTGAATGTCGCAACAGAGACCTTATGGCTTGCATGACCCAAAATATTTACTCTCTAGTCCTTTACAGAAACACTTGTCAGCCCCTGGCCTAGGGAGTTGAGCCTGGTCTTGTGTGAGAGTAGCAGAAATGGCTGCTGTGCTTAGGTAGAGGGACTTGACACAACCACTAAGCACATAACAGGCAAATGATTTCCTATGCACTTAGAGTGGCAAAAGAGTGGAGGAAAGCCTAAGACAAGACAGGTGAGTTTTCCACCACTTAGGTATGACGTGGATGCAGCAGAACAATGACTATACAGAAATAACTAAGACTATCATCAGGGCTTGGGAGAGCCAGCACAGAAATGGACAAAGGATGGCCCCTCACTATCCCTTAGTATCCCGCACGATCTGGTGGCCAGGGACCCAAAGGGATGACTGATGTTATAACAGATGCTAGCCTGGACTAAGAACCAACACCACAGACCAGGTACTCCCCACTTGCCATGTCAATGCACAAAGTCCCTTTGAAGAATGTCAGCAATGGGAGAGTGGAGACCTTATATCCATTGCTTCATTGATTCATCAATTCATTCAGCCTTCAACAAATGCTAAGAGAACCCATATTGTCTTCCTAGAATTGATCTAAGAATAGGAAGCACAACATTAAAAAAAAAACTTTCGCTTAATCGTTTTCACTATGAAAGACACTGTAAGAAGTTTAAACAAAGTAGAACTTCCCCAAAATATCAGCGACAACCAGTTAATGAAACAAAGATAAATTCATTAGAAATGACTGCAATAAAGGAGAACACTGCCTTGATAGAGCTTTTTTCTTTTCTTTTTCTTTTTTTTAAAAGATGGGGTTTTGCCATGGTGGCCAGGCTGGTCTTGAACTCCTGACCTCAGGTGTTCCACCCACCTCGGCCTCCCAAAGTGCTAGGATTATAGGTGTGAGCCACCACGCCTAGACTAGAGTTTTAAGAGTGGCTCAGAAAGGAGAAGTCAAAAGTTTAAGGGTTAAATGACTTTGCGTTTGAGCTCAAGTAGTTTATGGCAGGCCTTTCAAAGTGGGAGTCTGAAATTGCTCATTTTGAAATTATAAAATTTTTCAGGATTAGTGAACATGGGGAATTGAGAATTTTGAAGTGAATCTTGATAAGTAAGCTGTGGTTGATGAGTGAATTGTTTGTTGAGGTGAACAGTTCATTGTCTCTGATCAATTGTTCTTGGGATTTCCTAAAGAAAACAATGAAGTTATTTATTGGCTAACAGCCTTTCCTTTTCCTTGCAAAGATTTTCTGGAACAAGCAGTTCATGCTGACTGACATAGTGGGTCTGCTGACATCTAAATCATATTACCGCAGATGCTCTCAATGCTCATCAAAGCCCACATGGAGCTTTCATTTAGTAAGGGATGTCAGGCAATGAACAAATTATACCTACATCTGTCTATCTAAATCTATCATCTATCGACTATATCGTCTCAAACAGTGGGAAATGCAATGGGGACACACACACACAACTTGGAAAGAGATTGGAATAGCGTTAGGGAGTGCTATTCTGTATAATGTGATTAAGAGGCTGCATTAGTAGAGGAACATTTAAGCAGCATTCTGAAGGGCGTGTCAGAGAGCCACAAAGACTGGGCTAAGAATTGCCTGAGAGTATCTTCATTGCTTTAGAAACAAAGGCTCTGCAATTAGTTCAATCAGAGAAAAGCACGGTTACATTTCTTTCTCACCTGAGACTGAAATTTGTACCTGCTTTTCCAATAAAATAGCCAACCCACCACTTCCTCTTTTTCTGGCCTTCCTGCTTTAGCCTCCCACCACCCTGTCTCAACTGTTGGTCTATTTTTCTGAGTATATCTCTCCTCCCCCAGGTCTGCGGCAAGAAAAAGCAGCCTTGGTCTTTCAGAACTCCAAGTTTCTCTTCCACATTTCATCATGCTTCACTCCCTTCTTCCACTTGCTGAGCTTCCCAAACACTTTGCTGCTCAGGAAATGCTTTTTTCCTCCTCTCCGCAGGGGCACACAGCCTCCTGGCCTGGGCAGACCACCAGGGGATGCTGGAGAAGCCATGGCACTTGAGAGAAGTTTTGCTGAAGAGGACACTGAGGCACAGAATGGTGAGAGTTTCCCTAGCAGACAACATTAGGGCCGTAAGATGCAGCTGAGCTTTCCTGCACCTATTTCTTATCTTTGAACAAAGAAGACTCTCTGAAGCCATGTGTAGATTTTAACGCTTTACATTTGCCCAGGCTACCTCAGACTCTTAGGTCTAAATTTTTAATTTAATATAATTATAAGTTAGTCTCCTGTAGCACTTTGCAGTTGGCAATACATTCCTATATTCATTTAGGTTTTATACAAAACTTTCAGAGGTAGCCCAGCCAATGAGGACGATGATGATGATGACAGCGACTTCAACGATGATGGCAGCTAAACTTTAATCAATCGCTAACTATGGACCTCTGTCAGATCTAGGTGGTTTACATATATTATCATTTTATTCTCGCAAAGTCCCCTATTGAGGGACTGTTAGAGGAACTTCCCTGGTCTGCTAGGGGCTTTGTTTGGAGCGCCCTGCCTCTGGCCGCCTAGGAGCTTTGTTTCTAATTTTCCCCGCCTCTGGCTCTTAGGGGCTTTGTTCAAAGGCAGGGACTTTTCCTGCCTCTGGCCCCTGGAGGCAGAGGCTCAGTAACTCAGGGTTTGAAAACTTTCGGCTTTCGGCTTGGAGCAGGCCAAGGTGCAACTTTCTTTTTTTTTTGTTCCGAGCTAGCTGAGATTTTGTTTTGGACCAAAAAAAAAAAAAAAAAAAAAAAAGCAATTGAATTGTTTTGCAGCTGGAGGCATGGGCAAGGGGGAGTTCCCAGACAATAAACTCTGCACGGGTGGGCTGAGGGCTAGGGCTGAGCATTGGGTGGGTCTCGGGTTCCCTGTGTTCCCCTGCACAGCGGCGGCAACTTTCTTAGGTCGTCTGGAATTGGGGTTCATCCTACACCAGCCACCTCCACCATGCCGCTGAAGTTCGACCCCAAAGAGATCACAGTATATACCTGAGGTGCACCGAGAGTGAAGACAGCCCCCTGGGTCTGTCTCCAAAAAAGGTTGGTGATGACATTGCTAAGGCAACGGGTGACTGGAAGGGCCTGAGGATCACGGTGAAACTGACCGTTCAGAGCAGACAGGCCCAGACTGAGGTGGTGCCTTCTGCCTCTGCCCTGATCATCAAAGCCCTCCAGGAACCACCAAGAGACAGAAAGAAACAGAAAAGCATTAGACACAGCGGGAATATCACTTTCGATGAGATTGTCAACATCGCTCAACAGATGAGGCACAGATGTTTAGCCAGATAACTCCCTGGAACCATTAAAGAGATCCTGGGTACTGCCCAGTCTGTGGGCTGTAATGCTGATGGCCGCTGCCCTCACGACATCATAGATGACCTCACAGTGGTGCTCTGGAATGCCCAGCTGGTTAAGAAGCACAAACGGAAATATTTCAATAAAGGATCATTTAACAACTGATGAAAAGAAAAATGAAAAGAAAACAGTAACCAATCCGGTAAAGGATTCAAAGATTAATTAATCCAGAGAAAGGCTGAAACAACCCCTCTCATTGGACAAGAACAAGAATGGGGAAGGAATAACTCAGGGATATAATCCCCAGCTGCCCAAGCCTGCAGCGGCACCCCCTCCGGATCCCCTTCCATGGTGTGGAAGCTGTCCTTTCGCTCCGCCGGATAAAGCGCTCTACGGCACACTCTTTGGGTCCATGAGTTCTATCTGAGCTATGACATTCACCGCGACGCGAGGCCCCCTTCCCCATTCTTCCGGATTAGGGAGGCCAAGAACCTAAGTTCTGGAGAATCCTGTTGCAGCGAGTCCAGTTTCACTATGATTACCATTCTTGCTTATTGGTTAAAATACTGAGTTAAATAACTCACTAGCTGTAGGGGACTGAGTCGGGAGTTAATCCCAATGGCCTGATCTGGAGTCTGTACACTCACCGCTCTACCATACACCCCTCGAGCATCTCTAGTTTTACAGGTATGGAAGAAAACAGAGGTTTCGACACTGCTGTTCAAGGATGAAACTAGAAGTATAACCCATAGTTTTGTGTTTTTCCACCTCATAAAATCTCCCTTTTAAAACCTAGCTGTTTTTAGCTAAACTCAAAATGGAAGCCATAAGAAGCAGCTTTGTTTAACCTGAAGGAGGGGATAAAAATGGATTTAGCATGAAGATAGTTTTTCACTATTCAAGACAGTGTAAGAAGTTCCAGACTTCACAATCTACCCCCTTTCATCTTCCTATAACCTGTGGTAATATAAACTACTGCATTATATGAGCTCAATGTAAGGGTCAGAAACCCCTTAAAGAAAGACCAATCTCCGTGCAATCTTGTCAAAATATTTAAAAACTTTATTCTCATAGATGAAACATGAACAATAATGTTTTCCCTTGAGGACCCTTTGCTCTCTGACACTGAAGATTCTTATTTTCTGCAGTTTCTCTTCTCCTGACTTGTAAACAGTTTGCAGCTAAAAATTACAGCAAAAAAGCCAAGCTGGATGTGTTTAATAGGCTCCATCTGGGCATTAGCAGCAGTTTGAAATACACAGCTTCCCCGAGAACAACTTTAAGAGCATTCTAGTTTATTGTCTTGAATATTCTGTTTCTCGCTGTGGTCTGCATATACTTAATACACAGTACCCTGAGCAGCTAAAATGGAGTGAATGCAAAGTATGTAGAATAATGTCAGTGTACATTTCCACGCCTCCTCCTGGTCTCTCTCTGCTAAGTCCTTTTGCTCACAGGTAGAATACTATGTTTGCCCATTTTCATCTTCAAAGAATTTTTCTGGACACTTGGTTATTAATCTTTATAATCTTCTTTAGAACTGTTTTCATTATCTCTCTTTTATGGGGGAAGAAACTGAGGTAGAAAAGTCAGGAAGTTAAGACACTTGCCAAAAGCTACAGAGTGTGTTTTCTGAGAACTGAGATTAAGATGAGGCCAGATCTTTGCCTCAAGTTCTGCGCTCACAGTTCTCCTGCTTCATGAAAAATACATGCCATTTAAATATTTACATTTTGCTAACAGTAGCAGAAATAATGCCGAGAAATGTTAATTAAGCAACCACAAGATGATGAAAACACTGGTACTGGCCTCCCCATCAAGAGTAAATCTATTAACATTTTCTTATTGACTCTCAAATGCCTCACTGTGTTCTGTCTCCATGAGCTGACACAAAACAATATTTCTGATCAAAGGGATTCGTCTCATGGGGGATCAACTTTGTCAGTAGATAACTCATCACTTGCCTGGTGGGGAGTCGTTGCTTATCTGAGGACAGCCAGAAATGGCAGCATGACTCTCAGAAACAATTTGTGGTCAAAACCAGTAACTCTCTGGGTGTTGGCTGTGAACTAGTGCTGCTCAGTCCCCACCATTACTTGTTTCTACTATTTCCTGAACAAAGGGCTATCTCTGCTACCTGCTTCAATAGCTGAGGTCCCTATAGCTACAAGCAGTGTTGTATTTCTCACCCAGCCCAAGAGCCTGCAGACACAAGACGCCAGGTGAGCGTGAGGTTGTGTGTAGGGGTAGGGTTGGGCCAGCTTTACCTTTTTCCTATCATCCAGCAAATTCTTTCTCCAAAGTTGGGGACTGGCTTCATCACCTTCCCTAAGCATAGAGGCAGGCTGACCCCACTCGTATTCCTGGCCCTGCTCAGATTCCTGGCCCCACTCAGATTCCTGGCCCCTTTATTTCATTCCAATAGGTTCATATTGGCTTCTTTACTGTCTGCTCCTTTCTGCACTCCTTGGCAAAGTAGCCATGGGACGTCTTTCTTTTCTCTTTAAGGTAACTCTTATGAACATTGCTGGGTGAGGACCCTCTTTATTGGCCACACTTTTCCCCAACTCTGGTCTCTTTCTCTCTCTCTCTCTCAATTTTATTTTTTCACTAGAGTTCCTTCTTTGTGGCCTTGACACTGCCGCTGAGAACTGAGACTGTATTTGGTAGATAGGCGGCCCCCATTGTGCATGCTCAGAGCTGACTTCAGCCTGGCTTTCTAGTATCCCCTGAGGCCACAGACACCTGTCACTGAAGGAAGCTTTTCTAACAGAATAGATTTCAAGTACAAGCAAGAATTTATAGTAAGAAGAATCTGAAAACAAGAAATATCTCATTCATTCAGTCAGAAAATATTCTTATGGGTTTTGCCCTAAAGGAGCTCATGAAATAACAGGAGACATAAGGTAATTAATGTTCAAAATAGTGAGAGAAGTACTCTGATAAATCTATTCATATGGAGCTTATATAAGGGGCACCAAAATTAGACTGCTGGGTTAAGGATGGCAGCACGGAGGAAGTAATACTAAAGTTCTAGTTGTGGAGTAACAAGGCTAAGTGGAGATAAGACTGTACCTAGGGGGCTGTGACAGTTATCAGGTAATTCAAGTGGACAGATTTTGGCAACTAAGTACAGGGAGTATACAAGAACTGACGACTCATTGGTCTCGAGCACAAGCAGGTTGGTAGCGAGAAAAACGGAAACATTAGGGAGAGCTCTCTGATTTCTCTTTTGAGTGTCTTGGCTTTTGGAGGTGCCAGTCATCGAGATGGGAATCCAGGAAGCAGAGTGTGTTTGTCAGGGAAGAAATGCGATCGGTTTTGGACATGTTGCCTCGGTGGTGCTTGTAGGTCACCCAAGTGAAGATGACATTCTACTTGCCAGTGTGTTCAACAGACCCGTCTGCAGACTCAAAGCAACAGACACCTTGCCCTAGCCATTTCCGATTAGCAGGGAGTCTTAGGATATCCTGAGGAGTAGAAAACTTTTCAAAGTTCTTTATGAACACATAGATGATTAGAACTGGAAACACCCTGAAACAGCAACAACTCGCCTTATTTTGAAGATTGTCTAACCTTAACAACATGTGTTGGGCACCACTGGAAAAAACAAGTGCTGCAGTTGGCTGCTATAGGAAGGATGAAAAAGGCCAAAGAAACATTTCTGCTTCCTCTAACACAGATGCTGCCTCTGCACAAGCCTACTTTATTCACATATGAATAAGAATCCAGAAGATATATACTTACTGAACCATGTCAAGGCTAGACAACTTCTTTGGGATAAAGAGACCCTCTCCTCATCGGTGCTCTGAGTCAGAAATCCTCAGTAGCCTAAGACTTCTCTGTTTTTTAAAATCCTCCTGGACAATGATGGGAGAACTGGAATCAGAATCTGAATGACAAGGACAATCTCGACATTTGCCACTCACACTCAATTCTATCAAATAGTTACACTCAATGCTCATTGAGTTTTCTGTACCAACCACTGCTAAGTACCATGAGTCAGAGACAGAAAGAAAAATTATAAGCAATGGTTTCAACCTTCAGATTGCTTATGGCCTGAAAGAAGAAATACACATTTAAAGAAAACATTACAACATAAATTCTTGACTTGTTCTACTGACAATTTTCTCTCTCAGAAGGTTAAGAAAGCAATGAGAGGAACCAGTACATTGGATCTATCTGCGAGAGTCATAGAGGGAAGAAGCATTAAACTCACATTATATTTTCCTGTCAAAGAAAATTATCTTTAGTAGAAATGCTAGATTAGACATTAGCATGAGGAAATTAAGGCCAGAGAGCGGGGGACGTTCAAGTGGATGAACTTCACGCCAGGTCACTCTCAGAATTTACAGGTGCAGCCTTCAAACGCTACTTATTGATTTTTGAGGAAGTGAGAAGTCCTGGAGAGGTACCCCCAAACTGAAGGCAATAGTGTAGCTTTTCAAAAAAAGAAGCATGCATTTTCAAACCACAAGCATATGAGTTTAATGGCAATGCAGGACATTGTCATTAAACTGAATATAATTTGTTTTTTAGAACACACGAATACCTAGAAAAGGAATCATAATTAACATGAATCAACCTTGTTAAGAATAAATTGTGCCAAACTCACCCTATTTCCCTTTCAATTCAGCCAGCACGCTTACGCATCATGAAAACTAACATTGTGTATCCAATTTATTTGGGGACACCACATACGGTTTTTAGAGCCACAATTCCAAAGATATTGCAAGAACATTAAAAATTCTCAGAACATAGCGTTTTAGCTCTTACTTTAGGTGTAATTAAATTCCCCTGTATTTGCAGTGTCCTCATGACCAATCAACTGAAAGCCATCATACAGCCCAGGAGGCTATTAGAGAGCACCCAGCGGTTACATTTTAGTTATTTATTCACTTTATCTCATGCTATTCTCTCTCAACTCTTCAACCTTTCCATTAATCTGTTAGCCTGCCTTCAGACTCTGTTTGCTTTAAGTTCCTTTTCTCAGGCCCTGGGACTTGATTAAGGAAAATATCTATGCAATTCGTCAAAGCCAGAGGAAAATCCAAGCAGTCTTTTAGGTTTCAAGTATAATGTAACCTTTTGCTTTGCCTCCATATTTATTAACCAGGTCAAGTAGTGGACATGGGCCCCCGAGGGTCTCTGTTTGACCTTGATTTGGGCCAGGCTGCCTTGAGAAAAACAAAATGAACTCAGAGTACAGATTGCTTCGTATTTTGCTGACACTAGATGAATGGCTCTCCAGTTTTTTGGGCTGCGACTCACATCACTTATGGCCTTTATATCCGCACCGAGCTTTTGTGGTTATAGCCAGATTATACAGTGCGGCAAGAATTAGATTGGGGCAGTTTACCTGCGATTCTTGACAACTTAGTTCTAAATCCACCTTTTCCTTTATCACTCAAGAGAACATGAGTGAAATTCATGTTATTACAGGGACAATCTTGATTCTGGTCCATGTTATGAAAAATGTGTTTGTTCCTATATCTTAGTATTATTATTAAAGGTTACAAGTTACTTAACAACATCTTATAATTGATTGTTTGGCACTAGTGGGTCGTGACTCCAGTACTAGGAACTGTTCTAGATAATAGTGACACAGCCAATGGCTTACACTTCAACATAAACTACTTACCATACTGGAGGAAAATTCAGTTTGTGGACACCTTTGTGTTTCTAGTAATTAAGGCTGTTTCAGGCAGACTGGTGAAAAAGGTCAGCCTTTCATGCTTCAGTTAGTTGTTTTTCAGATTAACACAAAGAAACAACAAACTTTGTCAAACTTTCTCTACTTTCAGTAATCAATATCTTTGCTTTCCTTTCTTTCTTCCTATCAAAGTCTGCACTCATCAAAAGATGTGGCATCAGTCATTAACTCTATAGTATAAATTTAAGTCAATGTACATTGTATATTTAGAAAAAATGTATTGCTTGCATTTTTTTTTTTTTTGGTCTTATTTCAGCTATAGAGTTAAGAGCATTTCTATCCAGTAGATGTAATTCTAAGTAACTGCTTTAAAACTAGATAGCTTGATGCTGAAATCTAGTAGGGAGATGAGTTACCATTTTCTGAAATGATTAAAAAAAAAAAAAGGAAATTGCAAAGAAAGGCAGTGTTGATTCACAGCCTCCTCTGCCGGTACTTTGCAAAATTTGCTGGCTGAGATCAGTGATTCCTCTTCACTGCTGTAACAGTTCCTCTGTAAAGGGCCCATTTCCCTGAAATTTAAAAATTATCCTTCTTTATAGGAAGAACAGTTTGATTCAGCCCATTTTCACAAACTAAATTTTTCACACAGGGGTGTTACGAATTGGATAATAACACCAGATGCAAAAGAGAAGGAGAAAAAAGAAAATCAAGGCTTTGTATCAACCATAACCCATACATAGTCATAGGATCCCTCCTCGGTAATTCTTTTATGATTCTATCTATACCTTTTCTGATTTAGTTAAGCACATGTGGTGAGCAGCTAATCTGGGTTTTGTTTTTTTTAATTAAAAATTAAGGCTCGATACTGGGGAAAAAATCTCCCATTGACTAATTTAAGTGCTTAGGCATGTAAATTTCTTTTGAAACAAATCTCATCCCTGATTAGATATTTGCTACATTTCAATGTCTTTAATTTGGAAAGTCAAATTGGGGATAATAACAGCCATTAAAAATAAAAGGTCTAAAAGACACCACAGACATTTGTGAAGAAGACAGACACAGCATGGAGTTTGAGGTAGCAAAGTTTCCCTTCTGGAGTGTTACTCAGACCCGTAGGCCTGCATTACTTTTGAGAAATCAAGTAAAAGTAAGTAACAGGATCGTTTTACTGGCAGGGTTTTTAACCTGTGAAACTCTATTCTCTCTTCTTTAATTTATTGACCGAATACCTTCACATGTCAGCTCTGAGGCTGTGGGAAAACCAGAAGAGGTTGCAGCCATAGTTTCTGTTTTCATGGTGCCAGTACAACGTTCCCCAAAATACAGATTCATCCATGGCTTCTTTTAAACCCTCTAGCAAACTCGAGCAGCTTCAAAAAAAAAAAAAAAAAATTGCCTTAGACTGGGTGGCTTATGCAACAGGCATTCATTCTCACAGTTCTGGAGGCTGCAGATCTGAGCTCAGGGTGTCAGCATGGTCAGGCTCTGATGAGGCCGGCTTCCTGGCTTGCAGACAGCTGCTTTTTCATGGTATCCTCACATGGCAGACAGACAAAGCTCTGGCATGTCTTCTTCCTCTTCAGAGGGCACTCATCCCGTCATGAGAGCCCCACTGTCCCTACTTCATCTAAACCTCATCACTTCCCAAAGGGCCCACCTCCTAAGACCATGACATTACAGGTTAGGGCTTCAAAATATGAATTTTAGTGGAGGACACAAACATTCACCACATAACAACCTCCTGACTTCAAGTCAATGAAGATATCCCCACCTGGAATTAGAAACCCTTTTATTTTTATTTATTTATTTTTTTTGTGACAGAGTCTCACTCTGTCGCCAGACGCCAGGCTGGAGTGCAGTGGCACAATCTCGGCTCACTGCAACCTCTATCTCGCGGGTTCAAGCAATTCTCCTGCCTCAGCCTCCCGAGTAGCTGGGACTACAGGCGCACGCCACCACGCTCAGCTAATTTTTGTATTTTTAGTAGAGACGGGGTTTCACCATGTTGGCCAGGATGGTCTCGATCTCTTGACCTGGTGATCCGCCCACCTCGGCCTCCCAAAGTGCTGGGATTACAGGCTTGAGCCACCGCGCCCGGCCCTAGAAACCCTTTTATATATGGCTCCCTGCCTATCTCTCCCTACCCTGCATCTCGTCCCTCGCCTTATAGGCTGACCCACGTCTATTCCAAACCACTTTACCATGTGTTTTCTGATGGCTTTTTACACCTTACGTTACATGGCCTGGGATCTCTTCCTTAACGTTTTTTACCTGAGCAATTCTCATTCTTTTAAGAGTAGCCAATATAGCCTCTCTCCTCTCCACCATTTTAGGCTGTAGCGTTCCATCATTCAGTCGGCTGGGGTAGTTATTCTGCTTATTGTCTCAGGAAAAGCAGCGAGCAGAAGACAAAGACATCTGTCCTTGACTTTTGAGTTTTTAAAAGCCTTAGGCCCTCAGGGAAAGAGAGACCATGGATTTGAGAAAATAATGAGGCATAAAAGCAGCTTTTCCCCCACCACAGATGAAAGCACCAAAGATGAATTCTCTACTGCTCTAAGGAAGGAGGAGTTGATGGAGGATCCATGAGGAATGAGTAAGCAGGGGCGGTGGGTTGGTTTGGGGACAGGGAGGGGCAGGTGTCTTAGAGAGGTGTGCGTGATTGGAGAGCACAGAAGGCCGTGTGTCCACACTGAGAGAAGCAGCCTCAGAGAGGGAGTGGTTTTGTGGCCCATCCAAGCAGATGGGCCTAGAGCCCCAGCCAGGAGACCCCAGTTCTGGGAGCTGTGACTTCTCAGAAGGATCTCATGAAGGCAAGTGCCATAAGATTTTAGCACCCTTGTTTTTGAATGTGCAGCGGCAGCAGCAGAAAGGGAATCTGAATGGAGTTGCTAGATATGAATTGGCCTTTTGCCAGATGTGAGGGATGACCTGGGTGTGATCAGCATGGACCACCCGAGAAGCAGGTGGGATGATGGATATGCTTATAGATGCCAAGCCCCCAAATGCTACCATACACACAACACCTGGGCACTATAAACACCCCTAGAATGTGGATACAACCCCAAGCTGACTGAGGTGAAGATTCTACCACCTGCCAGAATGGACACACAAGATAGAAAGTGATTAAAATCAATGCATTTCACATCAGAATTTTCAGACAGAGATTCAAACCCCATACAAATCTTTAAGATTCAATGCAGAGATCGTCCTTATAGACCTTCTAGTAAACCTTCATGAGAACGTTAGGGGCCGTCTCTTTTATTTTATTTTGTTTTATTTTTTAAAAAGGAAAACAATATAAGGATTAATGATAGCATGTTTGTAAAAGACTCAGCATAGTGCTGAATTTGTAGGAAACCCTTAATTTGTGGATTTGATTCCAGTTCATCTTGCCCACCTTTGTTTGCATGGTGCCTGGCACAAAGAAGACACTTGTATATGCTCACTGAATTAAACCATGATCTGCCATCTAGTTAATAGAAAAGGCTGGCATATGTAAAATATGAATGTTTATAAATTATGTACCACTTTCTATATTTGCAGAGTAGTATATAATCTATCAGAGCAGATAGATTATACAGAAGGGAGGAAGAGATCATTTTTGTTAGCAGTGTAACTTCCTAAAATCTGAACCACAAAGAAACAAAGTTTGCTTGGCAAAGAAATCAAATCCCCCTACCTAGACTATGAGAAAAATTATCTACCATCCACTGAACCACTGCAAATTTGTTCTCTGATTCTAGCTTAAAGAATGTACAATAACTTTCAGTACAACTCTGTCCACATGTGGATCTAAACACCCATCAAAATTATTTTTCTTTACATCATTTGGTTAAATTTGAAAGTCATATTTAGAGAGGCCACGGAGAAATGCAGCTACATCACGGCGGGACATGTCAGAGGCTGTTAGTAGTCAACAGGAAGCAAAAGCAACGTTTCTATAGGAGAGAGGGCAGGGAAGACTGTGGGTGGAATAGTCAGGGTGGGGCAGGAAACAGCGTCCCTACTGACTCTGAGTTGCAGGCCACTCCACCTGGGCACACTGTGGGGACATCACAGCACAGTGCAGGATGTTTGACTCCTTGGAGAGGTCTGCGGCTGTGACTGCTTAGTGGCATTAAGGAAGGTAACACCAGCATCACTGATCAGATACCTGGTAAGCGTCTTTATCTGCATGGGGTAGAAAATTAGCTTGAGAACAGATCCATCATGAAGGTGTGAGACAACCAAGAGGGTGACTTGGTATATGCTGTGCTTGGCTGGAAAAAAGAAGGTCTGTACATGAATTGCCAGCTAAGAATGAAATGAAATATTCTGTCAGGGTACAGCAGTCCTTCTCTTTCCTTTCTCTCCACGCCCCACTTCCCTCTCCTCCCCATCTCCTTCTTTTCTCTCTATCCACTCACCTCCACCCCTTCCTAGATGTTCATCAGTTGAACAGTGTTGGGACAGCCACAGGTGTGAGAACTTTTTTCCAAGTAAGAAGTAAAAACCCCAAACGTAGGCCAGGCGCGGTGGCTCATGCCTGTAATCCCAGCACTTTGGGAGGCCAAGGCGGGTGGATTACCTGAGGCCGGGAGTTTGAGAACAGCTGGCCAACATGGTGAAACCCTGTCTCCACTAAAAATATAAAAATTAGCCGGGCGTGGTGGTGGGTGCCTGTAATCCCGACTACTCAGGAGGCTGACGCAGTAGAATCACTTGAACCTGGGAGATGGAGGTTGTAGTGAGCCGAGATTGTGCCATTAGACTCCAGCCTGGGCAACAAGAGGGAAACTCCATCTCAAAATAAAAAACAAACAACAACAACAACAAAAACCTAAGCCTTTAATGGGAGCCAGAAGGGAGATAGAGGAAATAAACTATTTTTGTCAGAGGTCTGCATTTGAGAGGCTAAAAAATATTTAGACGCTCTTTTCCACTTTGCCCCTTTCCACTTGGTTCATAAGGTAATCCTGCTGCGTTTTTGTTTTTCCAAGGACACTGGACTCCAAGCACACATGATATGGTTTGCCTCTGTGTCACTACTCACATTCCATCTTGAGTTATACTCCCATAATTCCCACGTGTTGTGTGAGGGACCTGGTGGGAGATAATTTGAATCATGGCAGCAGTTTCCTGCATATTGTTCTCATGATAGTCAAAGTCTTATGAGATCTGATGGGTTTATTAGGGGTTTCTGCTTTTGCTTCTTCCTCATTTTCTCTTGCTGTTGCCATGCAAGAAGTGCCTTTTGCTTCTCGTCATGATTCTGAGACCTCCCCAGCCATATGGAATCAATTAAACCTCTTTTTCTTCCCAGTCTCAGGTATGTCTTTATCAGCAGTATGAAAATGAACTAATGCAGTAAATTGGTACCAGTAGAGTGGGGCGTTGCTGAAAAGACATCTGAAAATGTGGACGCGACTTTGGAACTGGGTATCAGGCAGAGGTTGGTACAGTTTGAAGGGCTCAGAAGAAGACAGGAAAAATGGGAAAGTTTGGAACCTCCTAGAGACGTGTTGAATGGCTTTGATAAAAATACTGATAGTGATATGGACAATAAGGTCCAGGCAGAGGTGGTCTCTGATGGAGATGAGGAGCCTGTTGGGAACTGGAGCAAAGGTGACTCTTGTTATGTTTTAGATAAGAGACTGGTGACAATTTGCCCTTGCCCTAGAGATTTGTGGAAGCTTTGAACGTGAGAGAGATGATTTAGGGTATCTGGCAGAAGAAATTCCTAAGCAGCAAAGCATTCAAGAGGTGACTTGGGTGCTATTAAAAGCATTCCATTTTTAAAGGGAAACAGAGCATAAAAGTTCCGAAAATTTGCAACCTGAAAATGCAATAGAAAAGAAAAACCTAGTTTTTGCAGAGAAATCCAAGCTGGCTGCAGAAATTTGCATAAGCAACAAGGAGCCAAATGTTAATCACCGAGACAATGGGGAAAATGTCTCCAGGGCATGTGATAGTTCTTCAGGGAACCTCCCATCGCAAACCCAGAAGCCTAGGAGGAAAAAATGTTTTTTTTTTTTTTTTTTTTTGGAAAAAATGGTTTTATGGGCCGGGCCCAGGGTACTCATGCTATGTGCAGCCTCGGGACTTAGTGCCCTGCATCCCAGCTAATCCAGCCACTGCTAAAAGGGGACAAGGTACAGCTTGGCCCATGGTTTTAGAGGATGCAAGCCCCAAACTTTGGCAGCTTCCATATGGTGTTGAGCCTGTGGATGCTCAGAAGTCAAGAATTAAGGTTTAGGAACCTCTGCCTAGATTTCAGAAGATGTATGAAATACCTGGATTCCCAGGCAAAAGTTTGCTGCAGGGATGGGGACCCTCATGGAGAATGTCTGCTAGGGCAGTGTGAAAAGGAAATGTGGGTCAGAGCCCCTGCACAGAGTCTCTACCGGGAAACTGCCTAGTGGAGCTGTGAGAAGAGGGCCACCATTCTCCAGACCCCAGAATGGTAGATCCACTGACAGCTTGCACTCTGTGCCTGGAAAAGCCACAGACAATCAATGCCAGCCTGTGAAAGCAGTTAGGAGAGGATATATACCCTGCAAAGCCACAGGGTTTGGAGGTGTCCAAGGCTATGGGAACCTAGCTCTTGCATCAGCATGACCTGGATGTGAGACATGGAGTCAAAGGAGATCACTTTGGAGCTTTAGAATTTGACTGCCCTGCTAGATTTTGGACTTGCATGAGCCCTGTAACCTCTTAGTTTTGGACAGTTTTCCCCATTTGGAACAGCTGTATTTACCCAATACCTGTACCCCCATTGTATCTAGGAAATAACTAACTTGCTTTTGATTTTACAGGCTCATAGGTGGAAGGGACTTGCCTTATCTCAGATGAGATTTTGACTGTGGACTTTTGGGTTAATGTTGAAATGAGTTAAGGCTTTGCAGGACTGTTGGGAAGGCATGATTGGTTGTGAAATGTGAGGACATGAGATTTGGAGTGTCCAGGGGTGGAATGATATGGTTTGGCTCTGTGTCCCCACCCAAATCTCATCTTGAATTATGAGAGTAATCCCATAATTCCCAAGTGTTGTGGGAGGGACCCAGTGGGAGATAATTTGAATCATGGGAGTGGTTTTCTACACACTGTCATAGTGGTAGTGAATAAATATCACGAGATCTGATGGTTTTATCAGAGGTTTCTGCTTTTGCATCTTGCTCCTTTTCTCTTGCTGCCACCATGTAAGAAGTGCCTTTTGCATCCCGCCATGATTCTGAGGCCTCTCCAGCCACGTGGAACTGTAAGTCCAGTTAAACCTAGTTTTTGTCCCAGTCTCGGGTACATCTTTATTAGCAGCATGAAAATGGACTAATACAACAGACAACTCACTGAGAGATTTGAAAAGCATTGTCTGGAGAATAAGGAGAGTTGGTGGATAAACTTGGATGGCTTAAAATGAGTGGTTATTGTCAGGATAGTACAGGGCTGGGATGTGGGTCCTGTGTGCTCCATCAGGATATGTCCTGAGCCCACCACTTCCATGCAATCCTTCTCACCTTGAAATGGTTAATGCAATACTGACTAAATTTGCAAATAGCACAAACCTTGCAAGGAGGGGAGATAAAGAAGATGACATATTACCACCCCAGCAGGATATAGATAATTCAGGGCATTGGCTGAACAAAAGTGAAATGAGGTTTAATACAAAGCCATGCAAGATAACATATGCACCTGAGAGAAAATAATGCTCAGCACAGATTCAAATTATGGGGGTATTACTCAGGAAGCTGTCGTGCTGAGTGAGACTTGGGGAGGATGGAGGATAACAAATTGAATAGGAGTTCATAGTGCAATGTGATGTCAAAGAAGGGCAGTGCTATTTTGAGATGTATAGACAATATAAAGTGATCTTTGAAAATACAAGAGGGAATGGCGTGCTGCTTTACACCATGTCGGTAAAATCTCACCTTGAACTCCCTGGTGCCCTGACTTTAACAAAGACACAGTTTGATGGGAGATTTAGCAAAGATAGTTGTTTGAATGCTATTCAACATGATGCACGGGTCTCACTAGGAAAAGCAGAATTGTCTTCTCATGCCAAGCAAACACATTTATAAAAAAGTTTTCTCATGACAAGGTCCTCCTGCCATTATATTTTCTTTAATGCCATTTTGACTTTCAGAAAGGAGAAAATAACAATTTATGCAAGAAAAAAAGACAGAAATAAGGAAATAGCCATTATCCATTGTTTTAGGAAGCAGAAAAATCACAATAGAATTAAGATAGACTAAAATTAGAATATATATTCAGCAATATTGGGATTAAATTCCTGCCTGCTAAAAGCTTTGACTCTAATAAGAGGTGACAAAATAATCATACAAGAGTAAACGTGGCAAGAACAGTATTAGTTTACAGAGAATATATGCTATAAAGTTGAAAAAGGAGAGATTTTGTCCTCGAGCCAGTTAGGGAATTTTTCAAAGAACTTTCTCTCCCTTTCATACTCTTGATTAGTAATGTGGGAGTGGGCAGATGGTTGAATATGGAGGAACTGGAGCCCAATATGCTGGTGAGGGAGACAGATGATAGGCACCTGAGCTGGCTGGTGGGCGTATTGGGAATGGAAAAGAACAGAAGTGTACAAGGATTTGTATGAAGGAAAAATAAGCAACACTCAGGAAGATGGCTTTGGAATCAAACATACTGCATTTTCATCTGGACTTTAGTACTTAGTAGATCTATATATGTAGTTTATTTAATCTCACTGGGCCAAAAATTTTTTATCAATTGAATTTTAAGAACTACTTTGCAAGATGACTATGAATTAAAAATAATACATCAGAAGCACTTATAAGTTAAAATTTGTAGTAAGTTCATGAAAAATGTTTATTATTTTAGTGACTGATTAGTTGCTGAGGGCATAGGAATAAAAAGCATGAAGTTTTACTCCTAGAAAAAATTTTGGTACTATTTTTAGAAATGCATAAAACAGGAGGAGTTATTTGCTTGGCAAGGTGCTAGAACTGGGTGTTACCTATGTTGAGTTTAAAGAGATGATAGAACACTCTGGCTTTTAACTTTGCCAGAAATTGCCTCTTTAGGTGTTTCATGAACAGTGCTGAATATAGTGAAAGCAGAGTCTCTAAAAGTGTACTGTTTGGTAAAATTTCCAAACCCAGTTTTCAACACCTAGAGAGAGAAATAGAAATGGGTTAACATTTCTGTGAAACAGATTTTTGAACATTTTGATGGGCCCCAGTCAAAATGAAAAAGGACTCAAGGCTAAGAATCCTCAGATCATTGGATTACATGTGTTATTTTTAAAAAAACCTTAGTATCTAGCTAAAGTAAAGGAATTCCTTGTGCTCAGTTTCTAATTCAGACAAATAATTGGCAATTTAAAAACTCTTTTTTCCTTTATTAAAAGAATATTTGACATAATTATGGGGTATATATGAGTGTTTGTTACACGCATAGAATATGTAATGATCATGTCAGGGTACTTGGGTATCCATCACCTTGACAATTTATCATTTCTATGTGTTGGTGTTATTTCAAGTCCTGTCTTCTAGTTATGTTGAAATATACAACAATTTTGCTAAGTGTAGTCACCCTAGTCTGCTATCAAACATTAGAACTTATTTCTTATATCTAATTGTATTTTTGTGCCCATTAATCAACTTCTCTTTATCTGTTCCCTGCCCCACCCACATTTCTCAGTCTCTGATATCTATCAATCTATTTTCTATGTCCAATCTATGAGATGGAGTGTTTTAGTTTCCATATATGAGTGAGAATAGGTAGTATTTGTCTCTCTTTGCCTGGCTTACCTTACTTAACATAATGACCTCCAGTTCCATCCATGTTGCTGGAAATAACATGATTTCATTCTTTTTTATGGCTGAATAGTATTCCATTGCATATATATGTGTGTGTGTGTGTGTGTGTGTGTGCGTTTATATATGTATATATAGTATTTCATTGCATACTCACACACACACACGCTCCCCACATTTTCTTTTTTCCATTCATCTATTGATGGACATTCGGGTTAATCCCATGTCTTTACTACTGTGAATAGTGCTGTGATAAACATAAGAGCGCTGTTAGCATATAGTTGTTCCTAATAGTCTCTGTTGATTTTTATCTTTCTGTGGTATCAGTTGTAATGTTTCCTCTTTCATTTGTGATTTTGTTCACTTGGGTCTTCTCTCTTTTCTTGGTTAGTCTAGCTAGAAGTTTAGCAATTATGTTTATCTTTTTAAAGAACCAGCTTTTGATTTTTTTACCCCTTTGTATTTTTACTTTAGACTATATTTTGTGAAGTTCTGCTTTATTATTTTGTTTCTTCTGCTAATTTTGGGTTTGGTTTGTCCTTGCTTTTTTAGTTCCTTTGTGTGCATTGTGAAATTGCAGCTTTGAAATCTATTTGTTTTTTGATGTGTTTATTGTTATAAAATTCTGTCATAGCACCATCTTTTTCAAGAATTTTTAAAAATTTCTATCTTAATTTCTTTGACCCAGGCATGGTTCAGGAGCATGTTATTTGGATTCCATATATGTGTATAGTTTCTGAAGTTCCTCTTGGTATTGATTTCTAGTTTTATTCCATTGCAGTCTAAGAAGATACTTGATATGATTTTGATTTTTAAAAAATCGTTGGGATTTGTTTTGTGGACTAACATCCTGGAGAATGTTGCATGAGCTGATGAGAAGACTGTATTCTGCAGTTGTTGGATAAAATGTTCTTTAAAGGTCTGTTAGATCCATTTGGTCTAAAGTCCAAGTTTAAGTCTAATGTTTCTATGTTGATTTTCTGTCTAGATGATCTGTTTAGTGCTGAAAGTGAGGTATTGAAGTCCCCCACTATTATTATAGGGAATCTGTCTCTCTCTTTAGATCTGGTAATATCTGCTTTATTAATTTGGATGAGTGCATATGTATTTAAACTCATTATATCCTCTTGCTGGACTGATCCCTTTATCATTATATAATAACCTTCTTTTTTGTCCCTCTTTTTGACTGAAAGTGTGTCTCATCTGATATAAGTATAGCTATTCCTGCTTGATTTGGGTTTCCGTTTGTATGGACTATCTTTTTTTCCATCCCTTTCCATCAACATGTGTCTTTACCGGTAAAGTGTGTTTCTTGTAGGCAGTATATAGTAGGATCATGATTATGATTTTTTATCCCTTCAGCCAGTCTACATATTTTAAGTGATAAATTTAATCTCTTTACATTCAAAGTTATTATTGATATGTGAGGTTTTGTTATTTTGTTGTATTGTTAATTGTTTTCTGGTTGTTGTGTATATTCTTTGTTCCTTTCCATTTCTTTTACTTTTTGTCCTTGTGGCTTGGTGGTTTTCTGTTGTGGTAAAATATGAATCTTTTCTCTTCTTCATTAATGTGTTTGCTTCACCAGCGTGTTTTATGTTTTTGTGTGTTTTCATGATGGTAACAGTTTTCATGATGGTAACTCCCTTGAGCATTTCTTGTAGGATCAGTCTAGTGGTGATGAATTCCTTTAGCATTTGCTTGTATGGGGAAGACTTTATTTTTTTCTTCATTTTATAAATTAGTCTTTATAAGGCTAATTTTGCTGGATATAGTAATATAGTATCCTTGATGGTGACAGCTTTTTTCTTTCAGCATTTTAAATATATCATCTCATTCTTTCCTGGTCTGCAAGATTTTTCCTGAGAAGTCCACTGTTCATCTGATAGAGATTCCTTTAGAGGTGACTAGTTGCTTTTCTCTTGCTGTTTTTAGAATTCTCTCCTTATCTACTTTAGACAGTATGAATATAATGTGCTACGGAAAAAACTCTTTTTGCATTGTATTTGTTTGGGAATCACTGGGCATCCAGTTTCTGGATGTCTTAATCTCTTACTAGACTTGGAAGTTTTCATCTATTATTTTGTTAAATAGGTTTTAAAACTCTTTTTTTTCTCTCTCTTTGCCTTCTAGATTACTGATAATTCATGTTTTTGATCACTTTACGGTATCCCATGTATCACAAATTCTTTGTTCATTCTTTTTCTCTGTTTTAGTCTGCCTAGGTTATTTCAAGAGACCTGTCTTCATGTTCTGAGATTCTTTCTTCTGTCTTATCTAGTCCATTGTTGAAGCCTCCAAATGTATTCTTGTGGTTGTTCAATAAATTCCACAGTTCTAGATTTCTATTTGGTTTGTTTCTATGGTAACTATTTTTTTTTGTAGATCTCTCATTCACATCATGAATTATTTTTCTGATTTCTTTGTATTCTTTCAGAATTGTGTTATATTTCACTGGGTTTCTTTAAAATCAATATTTTAAATTCTTTTTCTGGGATTTTGTAAATTTCTTTTGGATTAGGATTTGTTGCTGGGGAATTACTGTGTTCCTTTGGAGGGGTCATATTTCCTTGCTTGTTTATGTTTCCTGTTTCCTTACATTGATATCTGCACATCTGGTGTGATAGACACTTCTTCCAATATTTTGAATTTACTTTTGTAGGGAAGGATTTTTTCTTTCTTTCTTTCTTTTTTTTTTTTTTGAGACGGAGTTTCCCTCTTGTTACCCCGGCTGGAGTGCAATGGCGCGATCTCGGCTCACCGCAACCTCCGCCTCCTGGCTTCAGGCAATTCTCCTGCCTCAGCCTCCTGGGTAGCTGGGATTACAGGCACGCGCCACCATGCCCAGCTAATTTTTTGTAGTTTTAGTAGAGATGGGGTTTCACCGTGTTGACCAGGATGGTCTCGATCTCTTGACCTCGTGATCCACCCGCCTCGGCCTCCCAAAGTGCTGGGATTACAGGCGTGAGCCAACGCGCCCGGCTGGGTTTTTTCTTAAGATGTATCTATGATATTGGTTGAGTAGGGCCTGACTTTGGTTTTGATTCTGGGTGTATGCAGTAGTGTAGTGTCTGTATGGTTTCCTCAGCTAAAAACAGCATCAGTAGAATCTGTGATTTCTTCAGTGGCTTAGAATGCAGTTGTTAGTGGAGGCTGTAATGAAGTTTTTCTGGTTACAGAGATGCCAGGTAGACAAGTCTTCAGGCCTCACTAGTGGCATGGGTTGGCTGACTGTGCCTGTCCTTTGGCCCCAGGGTGGTATATGCTGGCACTGGTGTTAGTGGGTTCAAGTAGATCCTTTCTTGGGCCTCCAGGTAGCTTTCTCAGTTGGCAGTAGTGGCAGCAGTGGGTTGGGCAGGTGGACAGGTTTTCGGGCTCTTGGGCAGCTGGTGTGGCATGGGCAATGGCAGTAGCAGTGGCAGGACCCTCTGGTTCCTGAGCAATGCGTGCTGGTATTAGTGGTGGCTGTGATGGGCTGGGAAGATCAGTCTCCAGACTCCTAGGTGGTACATGTGGGTAGCTATGCATGGTGTTGGTGGCAGGCTGGGTGGACCCATCTTTAGGTTCCCAGTGGTGAATGCACAGATGCCATATGTGGTAGAATGGGTGGAGTGATGCCCAGATCCTTGGGCAGCATTCTCAGGCCCTGAAGAGTAGTGTCAGCCTAGGTGGGCCTGACCTCAGGCCCCTGGTCATTTGCAGTGGCATAGGTTGTAATAAACAGAATGGGCAATCTGTGATGGTGGGTGTGGAGAACCTGACCTCAGGACTTGTGCTAAAGCATAGCAGTCCTGCTGTCGATGTAGTGGGGTTGCTCTTAGCAGTCCCCTGCAGGCAGCTCTCAGGCTCTGGTGAGTGTGCATTTTGTCTCTGGCAGCAGTAGCAGCTGCCTTTGTATGCCTGGGGAGCCTATATTTGGGATGGGCCCTGGAGCACAGAGGCCATGGTCCTGGAATGGGTGAGGTTGGCTATCATGGCCCCAGATAGTAGCTCTCGGGTAGTGGGTTGTGCTTTTTTTTGGCTCCTGGCAGCTGTGGTGTGCAGAGCAGGGAGGGATGTTGCCCTCTGTGCATGGGCCAGGCACAGAGACCATGCAGCCAGTCGGGATGTGATTGCCACACATAGCCCCAGACACACTGCCCTCAGGCTCACCCACCCCTACTCTTGGTGGCAGCAACAGTGGCTGCAGCAGTGTGCAGAATGGGGAAGAAATCTTGCTCTATGACAAGCCTGAGCATAGAGGTCACTCCACCAGTGGGGCAGGGTTTCTACTCCCAGACCAGATAGTCTACCCTCAGCCTTGCCCACCTCAGCTCCTGGTGGCAGCAACTGCTGTGGCAATGTGTGGAGTAATGGAAGGGGTTCCGCTCTCTGACAGTTGGCCTGAGAATAGAATCTGTGCTGCTGCTGGGCGTGTGGTCACTTTTCACGGCCCCACATAGGGAGCTCTCAAGCTCCGGAAAGTGAATGCTTTGGTTTCCAAGGTGCCAGGTGCCACCTCCTTGGTAAGTTGCACCATCCTTTTACTTGGGAGTAGTATATCATGCTGCCTAGAGTACTACAGACCCCCAGCATCTTTGGGTCTAGCCAGCACTGTGCCACTGTAGGCCTTGGTGTGAACACTGAGGGATGTCAGCGGGGCTCCTGGGATGTGGATATATGGAGGCTTTGCTTCCCAGAGAAGGATGATGTCTCATGATGGCTGGGCTCTCACAGCAGTGCCATCCTGCAGCTCCTTAGGTCTCATGGTTGTGTGTGATCCAGCACTGTTCCCTCTTTGGTGCAGTACCTTCCAGAGTGTCCAGATCACTGCCTACACTAGTCTCAGGGCTCAATGTGGGTAGAGGAGCTCTCCTATGGCTAGGATTGCAGCAGTTCACTGTGGAATGTGGACTGCTCAGGGCCTCTCACTTACCCTTTTTCTGCAAGAGGGAGTCCCTTGGGCTCCCTAGTTGATCTTGGCTGACCTGGCTGCTTGCTTCCTTCTCTTTCTGTGACTCAGATGTTTACTGTGAGTTCTCTGTTGAACTCCAGTGTTCTCTCCAAGATGCTGTATTTGATGAGTGATTATCTATTCACAATCTTGCTTCTTCTTTCTGGAGTGGGCATGTGTCTGATGTCTCTACTCAGCCATCATGAAGCTATGCCCCAGTAATATTTTTTATGAAAATCAAGAGTATGTGTGATGGGCAAGTTTTCATAGAGGAGTATCCAGATAAATAAATAAGCAAAACACTAAATTACCAACAACCTAAATAGAGGGTGTGGCCAGCATATCTACCTTGGGTCTGTGACTCCTTGCTTTAAGGCTTATCTTGTTTTTACCTTTTATGTCAGTAGAGTGCTATCAGTTATTCCATTGCCCATAGCCACAAAACAAAACATGAATATCTGATTAAAAGAGTCACTGATAACACTTTTTTGCACATGTATTTTATTTGTTCCGTTTTGTCATCATTCAGAGTTATTTTTATTTCTGTCATTTAAACAATAACTCCTCTTAACTTAAAATAATATAATAAAATTAAAAATGCAAGTAACAGCATAATGGGTGAAGCGTATCTAATTTTACTCATGAAAGCTTGCTAATAAAGGAGAGAAAGTTAATATTAGTGGTTACAATCACCTTTCTAATTTCCCAGATTTATTCTTATGCTTCAATATTCTAGAACAAGGGTCAGCAAACTTTTTCTATGAAGGAGGAGGTAGTTAGTATTTTAGATTTTGTGGGCCAACAGGCAAAATTTAGGATATTATGTAGGTGCTTATATAAAAAAGAAAAAGCAAATGTATACAAATATTTGAAGTACCATAATGATAATAACTGAATATTCTTAATCAATGCAACTCACTTCATATATTAATGATTGAATACATTATTTTTGGAATAAAGGTCTATAATGGAGAAAAATAGGATTCTTTTTGGGGGAACAACATTTCACTTAATTGTGATTCAATTAGTGTTCCCTGTCCTCATGGTAGAAACGTGGCCTCATTGCCCTACAAAGCCTTCCTGTACTTCTCTGAAAAAGAGTGATTTTTGCAGAGGTTGGAGGAAATACACCAGAATGTATTGCCTGAGTCCCTCTTTTGGCACTTATGTACTACCCTGATAGTGCTGGATTTTTTTTCAATACAAGGAGAGAGGTTAAGGGCACAGGCTCCTGGGTAAGAACTCCATGGCATGAGGTCAATTCATTAGCTGTGTGATATTTGACTACTTACTTCAGTTTGCTTCTCTAGAAAATGAGTGAGAGTATCTACTTCACATAGTTATTGTAGAGATTAAATGAATGGGTAAATGCCAAGATTTAGAAGAGTGCATGACATATTGCAAAGTATTCAATAAATGTTATTTTTCCTTGGATTAAACCAACTATGTAAAAAATGGAAAACTATCCATAGTTCATGGGTTGTACAAAAGGAGACAGTGGCTGGATTTGGATCATGAACTATATTTTGCTGAAATTTTCATCTTCCCTTAAATTACTGTTATCTTTGTATCAGAATCAAAATGTAAGAACCAGTTAGGCGCAGTGGTTCATGCCTGTAATCCCAGCACTTTAGGAGGCTGAGGTGGGCACATACACCTGAGGTCAGGAGTTCAGGACCAGCCTGGCCAACATGGTAAAACCCTGTCTCTCCTAAAACAACAACAACAACAAAAATAGCCAGTGCGGTGGCACATGCCTATAGTCCTAGCTCTTTGGGAGGCTGAGGCAGTAGAAATGCTTGAGGCTGGGAGGAGGAGAGGTTGCAATGAGCCGAGATCACGCCACTGCACTCCAGCCTGGGTAAAAGAGCTAGACTCTGTCTTGAAAAAAAAAAAAAAAAAAGAGCCAGAATGAAGTTTGAGCTATCCCTGCCCTGTCAAAACTATTTCACTCGTTATACAGATTAAAAAATGGAGACCCAATGGGGAACTGACTTTCTCTCATCACTTACTTATTTAGTGATAGGTCTTGTATTGGAGCTCAAGTTTCTGAGCCTTCCTATAGTTACAAGGCAAAGGACTGAGATGATGGTTGGAACAGCACAGCATGAGTTGACCTGAGTTAGAATTGGTGAGTTCAGGCATTTAGGTCTTAGCGATCCCTTAAAAGGAGAACCAGTATTCTGGCCCCCTGCTTGAGTTATAGCAGTTGTGAGAGTTTAGGAATTACTCTTACAGGAAGGCAGGATTTGCAATCTGTTCTAGGAGCCAAACTCCCATAGATTCTGTATCAGGTTGCTAAGGCTGTCTAAACAAACTACCATAGGCTAGATAGCTTAAACAATAAAAATTTATTTCCTCACAATTCTGGAGACTAGAAGTCAGAGACCAAGATGTCAGAAGGATTTGTTTCTTCTGGGGCCTCTTTCCTTGGAAGACAGCCATCTTTCCTCTGTTTATGTTTGTGTCCTAATCTCTAAGTACATTAGTCATATTGGGTTAGGGCCCATCTTAATGATCTCATTTTAGCTGAATTACCCCATCTCCAAATAGTCACATTCTGAAGTCATGTGGGTTAGGATTTCAACATATAAATTTTAGGGGACCATAATTCAGCTCATAGGAAGAAACAAATGCTAATTCTTGAGTATCTTGTACCTACCAAATTCTGTTACACACTGAGCACAGGAGAGTATATTGGTAAGAAATGGATGGTAAGTAACTTTGTATAATCTTTCCCCTTTCAGTGTTAGAGTGATAGTAGTAAGATGGACTTTCATGACCAAGTCTCCCAAATATTCCATGGACCTTAATTTTCTCATCCATAAAACAAAAATCCTGACCTAAGTCACAGAGGCACAGCAGAAATGAATAGATGTTTGCCAAGTACCTCAGGGTTCTAGAGGAAAGTAATTCCATCTGCCCAAAGCTTTCAGTTATGTATTGCAGTTTCAGAATTATATTTTTAACTAAGCAATATTTCACAGAGATAACATAATCACCTAATGAAGTCGCCTTGAATGTTAATTATAGAGAGGAATTGAAATGTACCAACATGATTTATTTTGTCTGAAATATCTTTTACTTTTTCCACAGTGTAATTTAGAGTGTATCGTGCCTTCAGCACTCCATTCAAAGTCATCTTGCTCCTTCACAAACTTTTGTTCTGTTAGAAACACATTTACATTAGAGCCTGGTATACAGGTTTTCATCTTACAGAAATTTCTGAGCATTTGTGATTAAAAATAAGGGTAAGAATAGCTGTAAGAAAAGCATCAAAAGGCAAAATTTTGTCTACATTACTCTATACTTCTCTTTTAATAAGAATCTCTTACTTTTGATAAAGCACATTACCTTCATTTGAAATAAACCAGGAGGATATCTTATAGGTGAGGAGACAGATGTTTAGTAAATTGCTCAAGGTCACAGTGTGTAGGTGGTGAAGTCGAGACTAACTTCCACTCTTGTTTGACTCTATTCAAACACTTTCACTAAAATATATTGCCTTCTCTTTCAGAATCCCTTTCACTGGAAGAATCTAGTAACCTGAAGTACAAAAGTTTTCTATAATGTATGTTGCCTGTCTGTAAGTCTTGAAGTACCTCAAGACTTTCTCCACTCAATGATCCTTACATCAGTAGTTAATCCTCCTGATCACCTTCTCATATTTTCTTTCTTCATCTCACAGTCTGCTTTTCTTGCTTATTAATAAGAGCCAATATTTGAATATCATTTGATGGTCTACAAAGCATGTTCATGTGATATTAATATTTAAATTGTGAAGTGGATTTTTTTTTCCCCATTTTGCAGAACAGAAGCTGAGGTTGAGAGAGGTAAATAGACCTGTCCAAGGTCCTTCAGCAAGGAGGAGATAGAAGCAAAACTGTACTCAAGTCTTTTATTTTTTCCAACTTTATGATAATGCCTTTTCTCCAGCATCAGAAGATATTCTCCAATAGAGAAGAGAATTATCCTCTGGGCTGTTATGGTTGAAAAGTATGGAATGGAGCCCAAATGTCATGGAAACTTGAAATCAAAGGAAGCTATGCCTGGAAGGTGGTTCATGTCCTCTTGTGGCCTTTTCAGTCTTCTCAAGGGAACCCCAGGCTGCCTTTAGGCATCCTTAGGAGCCAGGAGGAGAGGATGAGCTGGAGAGCCTTCAGGCTTTCCCATCAACCAGCAAAGATGCATTTCCATCTCTTTTACATAGTGAACTTTTGCCGAATGTTATTTTAGACGCTGGCATCTCCAGCTTAAAAGCTGCTGCTAAAAAACAAACAAACAAACAAAAAACAAAAAACGAGCAAAAGAAAAACAGAATGAAAAATTTCTGGTTGTCTTCCAAACTTCAGACAGGTAAAAATTTTCCCAAAATCACACAGCTCATAGCAACATAGAACCAGCAAGGCCATAACCCAGTTCTCCCAAGTTCCATCCCAGGGCTCTTTCTACCAAACCATGATAAATGCTACCTTCCTGAAGAAAACAGTCATTTAAAAACCCATTACAGAAAATGACAAACTGGGAGCCAGGAACAAAATCTTAAGAAAAAAGTAGGCCAAGTGCTGTATTGAGGTCTGAGAAGGCCATTTTAGCCTACTCAGGCACAATTCAATTTTTCATTTTGGCATGGTTTGAGCTTTCTTCTTTCTCATGCCCAGGTACAACTCTTTTTCAGGAAATTCACTATGGACAATTATCTACTTGGGGAAATAAATGAGACTGTTTTTAATGGTGCTTCTTGCCCTGCTATGCAGAAAGATAAATCAGAATTTATCCAAAGAACAAATTAGCAAAGACATTAAAAATATACTTTAATATTTACACACATCCCTGGGTAAATGTAAAATAAAATATACACATGATATGCATGGAAAATACAAGTGATCAAAATTTTAATAAAAATATAATAAAATGCTGAATTTGCTAGAATACTCAGGTAATAAAATAGGCATTTGAATATACTTTTCTAGTGAACTGAAACAACCAAAAAGGGATTATTTGAGCCCTCACAAAAGTTTTTAGTGTAATTTCCCTTATTTTTAAAAATAACTATCATATGCTTAATGTAGATTATTTGACAATTTAGAATATTATAGTGCTTTTGGATCATCATTCTGAGTATGAATCCTCATTGAGTTCTTATAAGGTGAAGGAAATTGGACTTAATGAAGCTGACGCCAAAAGGGTATTTTAATTTTAAAAATTTCTAAAATTTTCTCTTTAAAAGTTTCAATTACTTTTATGTCTGGCTGTGACAGAATAATTGATACTTGACTTTCTCCCCACTCTGCAACCCCCACAGGAAAAACAACAACAACAACCAGAAAACTGGACAAAATATGTTGAACAACTCTTTTCAGACATTGGATAACAGGCAGAACAATATTGTGACCCCTTAAGAAAAGGAATACAAATTAGACTATTTCTATAATTGCCCTAGATTTCTGACCGGAGGCACTTTTCATACTGTGGCAAAAGTAAGATGGACCCATACAGAACACAGAGGTGTCACTGAATTATGCAGTCAGAAATCAGAGTTCAGGGAAGATGAAGCAGTTGGAATTTGAGGGTCACTGCAGGAGAGGAAATACTTGCCCAGAGTAATAGCTGCAAAATTTGCATAGGAATCCACTGTTTCTTTTTTAAAAATACTATGTTACATGGTCATATGATAGAATTATGCTGGAATAATCAAAGACTACAGGCACTATAAGACAAATAATTCTCAGACCTAAAACAGGACTGGGAAATGTTCAAGCTCTGACTAGGCTGGTAGAGAGATCTCTTTGAGCAGCTGAAACATTCATCCTAGTAGAGAACTTAGAAGGATCACTTTTTAATAGTAAGACTAAACCAAAACTAAAGTAAATACTGCTCCAGTACTATGTTGAATAGGAGTGGTAAGAATGGACATCTTGTTTTATTCCAGTTCTTAGGGGGAATCGTTTCAACTTTTCCCCATCCAGTATGATGTTGGCTGCAACTTTGTCATATATTTCCCTTGTTATTTTGAGAAATGTTCCTTCAATGCCTACTTTTTTGGAAGTTTTTTTATTATGAAAGGAGGTTGTATTTTATTGAATGCTTTTTCTGCATCTATTGAGATGATCATATTTTTGTTTTTAATTCTGTTTATGTGGTGAATGACAATTATTGGTTTGCATATGTTGAGCCATCTTTGCATCCCTGGAATAGAACCCATTTGATCATGATGTATTCTTCTTTTGATGTGCTATTGAACTTTGTTTGCTAGTATTTTTTTTTTTTTTTGAGAATTTTTGCATCTATGTTCATCAGGGATATTGGCCTGTGGTTTTATTTTCTTGTTTGTTCTTGCCTGAATTTTGGTATCAGGGTGTCTCAGGTTTTGCAGAATGAGTTAGTAATCCCTTCTCTTTGATTTTTTGGAATGGCTTCAGTAAGTGGTACCAGCTCTTCTTTGCAATATCTGGTAAAACTCTGCTGTGAATTTATCTGGTCTTGAGCTTTTAATGTTGGAAAATTTTTTATTATTGATTCAATCTCATTACTTCTTATTGGTATGTTCAGGATTTTTATTACTTCCTCATCCTATCTTGGGAGGTTATATGTTTCCAGGAATTTATCCATTTCCTCTATGTCTTCTAGAGAATTTCATAGTAGTCTCTGATAATCTTTTGAATTCTGCTCTCATCTTTATTATATCTTTTCTTCTGCTAGTTTTGGGTTTGGTTTGTTCTTATTTTCCTAGTTACTTAAGTGTGATGTTAGGTAGTTAATTTGAGATCTTTCTTAGTGATGTGGGCATTTAATACCATAAACTTTCCTTTTAGCATTGCTTTTGCTCTATCCCAGAAGTGTTAGTGTATTGTGTCTCTGTTTCCATTTGTTTCACATACAATTTTAGTTTCTGCCTTAATTTTGTTGTTTACTGAAAAGTCAAGAGCAAGTTGTTTAGCTTCCATGTGCTTGTGTAGTTTTGAGGGTTTTTCTTGGTATTGATTTCTAATTTTATTCTACTGTGGTCTAAGAAGATACTTGATATGATTTTGACTTTTTGGAATTTGATTAGACTGTATGGTCAAGACTCTGGTCAATTTTGGAGAATATTCCAGGCACATATGATAAAAATGTATACTCTGTTGTTTGAGGGTGGAATATTCTGTAGATGTCTATAGGCTCCATTTGGTTTGGAGTCTTAAGTCTAGAGTTTCTTTGTTGATTTTCTGCCTTGATGGTCTTTCTAGTGCTATCAGTGGGGTGTTAACATCCTCCACTGTTACTTTATTGCTGTCTTTCTCATTTCTTAGGTCTGTAGTATTTGTTTTAAGAATATAGATGCTCCAGTGTTGGGTGGATATATATTTAGACAGTTAAATATTCTTGTTGTATTGAACTCCATATTATTAAGAGATACCCTTCTTTGCCTTTTTAAAATTGTTGTTGGTTTAAAGTATCTTTTATCTGATATCAGAATAGCTACTCCTGCTCATTTTTGTTTTCTATTTGTGTGATATATTTTTTCCTTCCCTTTTCTGTGAGTTGGTAGGTGTGTTTACCTGTTAGGTAAGTCTCCTGTAGTCAGCAGGTGGTTTCATCTGGGTTTTCTAAGAATCCAGTTTGCCAGTGTGTCTCTTTTAAGTAGGGCATTTAGGCCATTTACAGGGAAAGTTAATATTGGTATGTGAGGTTTTGTTTGGGTCATAGTGTTGTTAGCAAGTTGCTTTGTCTTCTCAATTGTGTAATTACTTTATAGGATCTGCGAGTTTTGTACTTACATGTGCTTCTATGATGGTGAGTATCATCCTTTCATTTCCATGTTTAGAACTCCTTTGAACATTTCTTGTAGGGCCAGTTATGGTTATGGATGCCCATAGCATTCACTTATCTAGGAAATACTTTATTTCTCCTTCACTTATGAAGCCTAGTCTGGGAGGATATAAAAATCTTGACTGGCTTTTTAAAATTCTTTTATTTAAGAAGGCTAAATAGCAGCTTGTATCTCTTCTGGGTTATAAGGTGTCTGCTGAGAAGTCTGCTTTTAGCCTGATGAGGGTTTTTATTTTTTTTTTAAATAGGTGATTTGACACCTCTCACTAGCTGCCATTAAGATTTCTTTTCTTTCAAATTGACCTCAGATAGTCTGATAACCATCTGCCTTGGTGATGTATCTTCCAGGTCTTCTTTGAATTCCTTGTATCTGGGTGTCTACATCTATAGCAAGATCAGGGAAATTTTCTCTCAAATACGTTTTCCAAATTTTTTACTTCTTCTTCTTCTCCCTCAGGAATGCCTGTTAGTTGTAGGGTTAGTTGCCTCATATAATCCTTTATTTCTCAAAGGTTTTATTCAGTTTTCAAAATTCCTTTTAAAAATCTTTTTATTTAACTGAGTTAATTTGAAAGACTAGTCTTTAAGCTCTGAAAGTCTCTCTTCTGCTTCGTGTAGTCTACTGTTAAAGCTTGCCACTGTGTTTTGAAATGCCTTTTGTGAGTTTTTTATTTCCAGAATTAAAAAAGAAAACACATAGATCTTTATCTCTAGGCTGCATTATCACTGAGGTTCAGAGAAAATTTCCATCTGGCTGCTTACTGCAGAAATGATCTCTGGATGGAACCTCTTCCCCCAGCCTGAAAACAGATAGCTCTGTGGCTGGTCCACTCTCTGTTGCAGGGATATTGCAGCTATGTGTGGGAAGGGAGAGATGAGCCCTACTGTTTGTGTGGGCCTGTATAGCAGGCATGCTTTCAGCAGGGATACAGATGCTGAGAATAGCACTGGAGAGGCTCTCTTTAAGTGTACTTACAACAGCCCCCATGCAAACTTTGTGTTCCATCAGCATTCTTGTCTTTTTCATGAGTACATTTTTCTGAAATTACTCATATTCTGACCTGGTTGTACCTCTGATTTTCTCATTTGAGGTATGATTTTCTGATTTATAAGGGAATTTTTTTCCCATTTATTTATTTTATTGCATTTTAGGTTTTGGGGTACATGTGAAGAACATGCAAGATTGTTGCATAGGTACACCCGTGGCAGTGTGATTTGCTGCCTTCCTCCCCATCACCTACATCTGGCATCACTCCCCTTGCTATCTCTCCCCAGCTCCCCACCCCCCACCGTCCCTCCCCTATTCCCCCCAACTGACCCCAGTGTGTAGTGCTCCCCTCCCTGTGTCCATGTGTTCTCATGTTCAACACCCGCCTATGAGTGAGAACATGCGGTGTTTGATCTTCTGCTCTTCTGTCAGTTTGCTGAGAATGATGGTTTCCAGGTTCATCCAGGTCCCTACAAAGGACACAAACTCATCGTTTTTGATGGCTGCATAATATTCCGTGGTGTATATGTGCCACATTTTCCCTATCCAGCCTATCGTCAATGGGCATTTGGGTTGGTTCCAGGTCTTTGCTATTGTAAACAGTGCTGCAATGAACATTCGTGTGCACGTGTCCTTATAGTAGAACGATTTGTAATCCTTTGGATATATACCCAGTAATGGGATTGCTGGGTCAAATGGAATTTCTATTTCTAGGTCCTTGAGGAATCGCCACACTGTCTTCCACAATGGTTGAACTAATTTACACTCCCACCAACAGTGCAGTAGTGTTCCTATTTCTCCACATCCTCTCCAGCATCTGTTGTCTCTAGATTTTTTAATGATCGCCATTCTAACTGGCGTGAGATGGTATCTCAGTGTAGTTTTGATTTGCATTTCTCTGATGACCAGTGATGATGAGCATTTTTTCATAGGTTTGTTGGCCTCATGTATGTCTTCTTTTGTAAAGTGTCTGTTCATATCCTTTGCCCACTTTTGAATGGGCTTGTTTGTTTTTTTCTTGTAAATCTGTTTTAGTTCTTTGTAAATTCTGGATATCAGCCCTTTGTCAGATGGGTAAACTGCAAAAATTTTTTCCCATTCTGTTGGTTACCCATTCACTCTAGTGACTGTTTCTTTTGCTGTGCTGAAGCTGTGGAGTTTGATTAGGTCCCATTTGTCTATTTTGGCTTTTGTTACCAATGCTTTTGGTGTTTTGGTCATGAAGTCCTTGTCTACACCTATGTCCTGAATGGTTTTGCCTAGATTTTCTTCTAGGGTTTTTATGGTGTTAGGTCTTATGTTTAAGTCTGTAATCCATCTGTAGTTAATTTTAGTGTAAGGTGTCAGGAAGGGGTCCAGTTTCTGCTTTCTGCACGTGGCAAGCCAGCTTTCCCAACACCATTTATTGAACAGGGAATCCTTTCCCCATTGCTTGTTTTTGTCTGGTTTGTCAAAGATCAGATGGCTGTAGATATGTTGTGTTGCCTCTAAGACCTCTGTTCTGTTCCATTGGTCTATATCTCTGTTTTGGTACCAGTACCATGCTGTTTTGATTACTGTAGCCTTGTTGTATAGTTTGAAGTCCGGTAGTGTGATGCCTCCCGCTTTGTTCTTTTTGCTTAGAATTGACTTGGCTATGCGGGCTCTTTTTTGGTTCCATATGAAGTTTAAGGTGGTTTTTTCCAGTTCTGTGAAGAGGGTCATTGGTAGCTTGTTGGGGATAGCATTGAATCTGTAAATTACTTTGGGCAGTATGGCCATTTTCACGATATTGATTCTTCCTAACCATGAACATGGAATGTTTTTCCATTTGTTTGTGTCCTCTCTTATTTCGTTGAGCAGTGGCTTGTTGTTCTCCTTGAAGAGGTCCCTTATATTCCTTGTTAGTTGTATTCCTAGGTATTTTATTCTCTTCATGGCAATTGTGAATGGAAGTTTGTTTGTTCTTGATTTGGCTCTCTTTAAGTCTGTTATTGGTGTATAGGAATGCATGTGATTTTTGCACATTGATTTTGTATCCTGAGACTTTGCTGAACTTGCTTATCAGTTTCAGGAGATTTGGGGCTGAGACGATGGGGTCTTCTAGATATACAATCATGTCATCTGCAAATAGAGACAATTTGACTTCCTCCTTTCCTATTTGAATGCACTTTATTTCTTTTTCTTGCCTGATTGCTCTGGCTAGAACTTCTAGTACTATACTGAATAGGAGTGGTGAGAGAGGGCATCCTTGTCTGGTGCCACATTTCAAGGGGTATGCTTCCAGTTTTTGCCCATTCAGTATGATATTGGCTGTTGGTTTGTCATAAATTGCTTTTATTATTTTGAGATACATTCCGTCAATACCTAGCTTATTGAGGGTTTTTAGCATAAAGGGCTGTTGAATTTTGTCAAATATTCTCTGCATCAATTGAGATAATCCTGTGGTTTTTGTCTTTGGTTCTGTTTATGTGGTGAATTGCGTTTATAGACTTGCGTATATTGAACCAGCCTTGCATCCCTGGAATGAAGCCTACTTGATCACAGTGGATAAGCTTTTTGATGTGCTGTTGCAGTCGGCTTGTCAGTATTTTATTGAAGATTTTTGCATCTATGTTCATCATGGATATTGGCCTGAAGTTTTCTTTTCTTGTTCAGTCTCTGCTGGGTTTTGGAATCAGGATGATGTTGGTCTCATAAAATGATTTGGGAAGGATTCCCTCTTTTTGTATTGTTTGGAATCGTTTCAGAAGGAATGGTACCAGCTCCTCTTTGTATGTCTGGTAGAATTCAGCTGTGAACCTGTCTGGACCTGGGTTTTTTTTGGGTGGTAAGCTCTTAATTGCTGCCTCAACTTCAGACCTTGTTATGGGTCTGTTCAGGGTTTTGGCTTCTTCCTGGTTTAGGCTTGGAAGGAGGCAAGTGTCCAGGAATTTATCCATTTCTTCCAGGTTTACTAGTTTATGTGCATAGAGTTGTTTATAATAATCTCTGATGATGGTTTGAATTTCTGTGGAGTCTGTGGTGATATCCCCTTTATTGTTTTTTATTGCATCAATTTGGTTATTCTCTCTTCTCTTTTTTATTAATCTGGCTAGTGGTCTATTTTGTTGATCTTTTCAAAAAACCAACTCCTAGATTTATTGATTTTTTGAATGGTTTTTTGTGTCTCTATTTCCTTCAGTTCTGCTCTGATCTTAGCTATTTCTTGTCTTCTGCTAGACTTTGAGTTTTTTTGGTCTTGCTCCTCTAGCTCTTTCACTTTTGACGAAAGGGTGTCAAGTTTTGATCTCTCCTTGCTTCTCATGTGGGCACTTATTGCTATATATTTTCTTCTAGAGACTGCTTTAAATGTGTCCCAGAGATTCTGGTATGTTGTGTCTTCATTCTCGTTGGTTTCGAAGAACATCTTTATTTCTGTCTTCATTTCATTGTTTATCCAGTCAACATTCAAGAGCAAGTTGTTCAGCTTCCATGAAGCTGTGCGGTTCTGGGTTAGTTTTTGAATTCTGAGTTCTAACTTGATTGCACTGTGGTCTGAGAGACTGTTTGTTATGATTTCTGTTCTTTTGCATTTGCTGAGGAGTGATTTACTCCCAATTATGTGGTCAATTTTAGAGTAGGTGTGATGTGGTGCTGAGAAGAATGTATATTCTGTGGATTTGGGGTGGAGAGTTCTGTAAATGTCTATTAAGTTTGCTTGGTCCAGGTCTGAGTTCAAGTCCTGGATATCCTTGTTAATTTTCTGCCTGGTTGATCTGTCTAATAATGACAATTGGGTGTTAAAGTCTCCCACTATTATTGTGTGGGAGTCTAAGTCTCTTTGTAAGTCATTAAGAACTTGCCTTATGTCTTTGGGTGCTCCTGTATTGGGTGCGTGTATATTTAGGATCGTTAGCTCTTCTTGTTGCATTGATCCTTTTACCGTTATGTAATGTCCTTCTTTGTCTCTTTGATCTTTTTTGCTTTAAAGTCTAATTTATCAGAGATGAGAATTGCAACTCCTGCTTTTTTTGCTCTCCATTTCTTGGTAAATCTTCCTCCATCCCTTTATTTTGAGCCTTTGTGTATCCTTGCACGTGAGATGGGTTTCCTGGATACAGCACGCTGATGGGTTTTGGCTTTTTATCCAATTTGCCAGTCTGTGTCTTTCGATTGGGGCATTTAGTCCATTTACACTTAGGGTTAATATTGTTATGTGTGAATTTGATACTGCCATTTTGGTGCTAGCTGGCTGTTTTGCCCATTAGTTGATGCAGATTCTTCATTGTGTTGATTCTCTTTACCATTTGGCATGTTTTTGGAGTGGCTGGTACTGGTTGTTTCTTTATATGTGTAGAGCCTCTTTCAGGAGCTCTTGTAAAGCTGGCCTGGTGGTAACGAAATCTCTGAGTACTTGCATGTTCACAAAGGATTTTATTTTTCCTTCACTTATGAAGCTTAGTTTGGCTGGATAGGAGATTCTGGGTTGAAAGTTCTTTTCTTTAAGGATGTTAATATTGGCCTCCACTCTCTTCTGGCTTGTAGGGTTTCTGCTGAGAGATCTGCTGTGCATCTGATGGGCTTCCCTTTGTGGGTAACCCGACCTTTCTCTCTGGCTGCCCTTAGTATTTTCTCCTTCATTTCAACCGTGGTGAATCTGACGATTATGTGCCTTGGGGTTGCTCTTCTTGACGAATATCTTTGCGAGGTTCTCTGTATTTCCTGGACTTGAATGTTTGCCTGCCTTGCTAGGTTGGGGAAGTTTTCCTGGTTAATATTCTGAAGAGTATTTTCCAGCTTGGATTCATTCTCTTCGTCACATTCAGGTACGCCTATCAAACGTAGATTAGGTCTTTTCCCATAGTCCCACATTTCTTGGAGACTTTGTTCATTCCTTTTTACCCTTTTTTCTCCAGTCTTTCCTTCCCGTTTTATTCCGTTGAGTTGATCTTCGACCTCTGATATCCTTTCTTCTGCTTGGTCAATTCGGCTGTTGATACTTGTGCATGCTTCACGAAGTTCTCGTATTGCGTTTTTCAGCTCCATCAATTCACTTATATTCCTTTCTATTTTGTCCATTCTCGTTAGCATTTTGTCAAATCTTTTTTCAAGGTTCTTAGTTTCTTTGCATTGGGTTAGAACATGTTCTTTAAGTTCACAGAAGTTTCTTACTACCCACCTTCTGAAGTCTGATTCTGCCATTTCATCACACTCATTCTCCATCCAACCTTGTTCCCTTGCTGGTGAGGAGTTGTGATCCCTTTTAGGAGGAGAGGTGTTCTGGTTTCGGGTGTTTTCATCCTTTTTGTGCTGGTTTCTTCCCATCTTTATGGATTTATCCACCTGTCGACTTTGTAGTTGCTGGCTTTCAGATTGGGTCTCTGTGTGGACGTTCTGTTTGTTGATGATGAGGTTATTTCTGTTTCTTGGTTTTCCTTCTGACAGTCTGGCCCCTCTGCTGTAGGTCTGCTGAGGTCCACTCCAGGCCCTGCTTGCCTGGGGTTCACCTGCAGCAGCTGCTGAACAGTAAGGTTGTTACCAGTTTTCTTCTTCTATCTTTGTCCCAGAAGGATACCCGCCAAGTGTCAATCTGATCTCTCCTTTATGAGGTGGCTCTTTGGATATACAGGGGTCAGGGAGCTGCTAGAGGAGATGGCCTCTTCTTTACAGGAGTTCAAATGCTGAGCTGTGAGCTCTGTTGCTCATTCGGAGCTGTTGGGCAGGTACGTTTATGTCTGCTGCAGCAGAACTCAAAAGCCGCTTTTTGTTCCCAGGTGCTCTGTCCCAGGGATTTAGGGCTTTATGAGTTTCCGTTATGCTGCTGCCTTCTCTTTATTTTTTTTCCTTCAGAGCTGCCCTGCCCAGCAAGGAGGCAGCCTAGTCACTGTCTGCCTGTATAGGCTTTGCTGAGCTGCTGTGGGCTCCACCCCGCTGCCGAGTGAACGTCCCTGCAGTCCTGTTTATATGGGTGTAGTTAGAACTGCCTCGGCAATGGTGGCCCGCCCCTATTGAGGCGGAGTCTCTCTGCAGTGGCGGGTTGCCTTGGCAACGGCGGGCTGCCTCAGCAATGGCGGGTTGCCTTGGCAATGGCAGGCTGCCTCAGCAATGGCTGACTACCTCCCTAGCGGCGGGCTGCCTCGGTAATGGCGGACGCCCCTCCCCCACAGAGCTGGACCGTCCCGGGTTCAGCTGCTCTTGCTGTGAAACTCTCAATCCAGAGAGTTTCTGATTGCTGTTCTTTTGTGGGGGTGGGACCAGCCGAGCCTGATCGCTGGCTCCCTGCCTCAGGGCCTTTTTTTTCCTTTTTTTTTAAAGTTGGTGTTCCAGTTGCCTGTTGAAGAGGTGCCGCGGTGTGTGTTTGGCGACTCACTGCGCTGGCTTAAACAGCAGCACTGAGATTCCTGGCGCTTTTTTTGCCCTGGAATCTACTGTCCTGGCTCCCTGCTCAGTCCCCTTTTTAAACAGATGAATGGGCGACTTCCGGTGCCTCCAATCGCCAGCCAAAAGTGCACCCGGACCGGTGTATTTTGTACGGAGAACCGCTGCTCCGGGACGCCAACAAAGCAGCTGCGCGGGGCAAAGCAGCGGCGCCGGCCGGCACAGCCGCGCTGGCCGAAACAGCTGCACTGGTGACCTGTGGAGCTCCTCCGCCTGGGAATTGCATAGTCTGTGGGCAATAAAAATGCGGCATCCACTCACCCTCTGCACTTTCACTGGGAGCTGCAATCCCGAGCTGGTCCTAAACAGCCATCTTGGATCCCTCCGAGCTATAAGGGAATATTTAAGCCAAAGCTGCAAAACAAATTTAATTACTAAATTTTCCTTTTTTGATTGATGTGAACTTTATTCATTCATTCACTTTCTAAACATTTGAATAAGACAGCACAACCTAGTCTTTGGAATCAGCCAATTAGACTTGGGTTCTAATCCTGGCCAGTTATTACTTATGTGACGTTGGGTACCTCAGTCTTTTGTTGCTGTTGTTCTGCGCTATGAAGTCAGTAAGTAGCAGAATTAATAAGTCATAAAGAAAAGGCACAGTCACTGCCTCTAAGAAGCTTACACTTGGAGAGAAAGGCAAAGAAACAATTGTGAAATACTTTGGTCACTGTCAAGATGAATGAATATATGTGGGCAATGGCAGTTCAATGAAGAGCCATTTTCATCTCCTTCAGTTATTAGAGAAGGTGTCAGAAGTTCATATTTAAGCTCAGGGTTGAAAAATTACTGGGAATTTACCTAGTTGACAAGTAGGCAGAGGCCATTTTAGGTAAAGGAAACTAAGCGCAAATGGAATAAGGCTTGAAAAGCGTGTTGTTTTCCTGTTGTGGGAGGGTAAATGTAAGGGTTGTGGGTAAAAGCCAGGGGAGATGAAGCAGGACAGGCAAACACACACCAGATCATAGACGCCATTGCATTCTATCTACTTGAGGGCTTTGTGGGACAGGGTGCTAATTCATAGAAATTTTATCTTACTTATCTGGATGTAGTGAGATAATCAGACAGGAATCACAATGCTGACCAACACAGTAGGCTATTTTTCCTTTGTGTAAATCTGCCAATTCTAGTAAAAGCTTCTACTAGCTTGTTTAAAATTCTAGTTATTTGTTATAATTTATATTAGATGGTGCTAATATTTTATCAATATACCTACTTTGCCTTTCGGTGTGTGAATTTAGAATTTTCTGTATTGTTGGATAAGCTGATTTCATTTTTTGCTTCATTGCAAATAAAGTTTGCCAATTTTGAAATGATTGTTCATGGAAAAAAATGCAGTCTTATAATTGAAATATAATTTATAAATAACATATGTACATAAAAAATCAAGTTCATGTTTAAAGTGTCTTTGAAGCACCACCTTTCTCTTATCTTTTCCCCAAATATTTTAGAATTTAGTGACCAATAAAAGAAGGTTAAGTTAAGCCCATTTTATCTAATGTTCCAAATAAACAATAGGCTTAAAACTCTGTTTTAAGATAAAACTCAGAAGGACAAGAAACCATTGATCAGGGCCATATTTCAAAACAAATAATATTTACCAAAATTCAATGCAGGAAATAGAACACTATGTATTTCAAACAGTAAGGGGGATAGTATAGGGTATTAGAAACTTACATGCATTATTGGAAAGGTTGGAGAAGTAGGAGTTAGGAAATGACTATTCAATTAATGAGTTTAAGGATATATTACCATAGCTGCAATGCAGGAGTCAGAAGGATACTGCTATCCCAACCGCCACCACTGCAACTAATGCTGCCATAAATAACTCCCACCTGACACACCTAAAGCCAAAGACAAGACACGGAGAAGCAGAGTCCAGCCACCACAACTGCCTCTGCCCCATAATCATGATTGTCAGCACCCGTTAACAGGAAGCTGCTCTCTAATTCTCTACCACCTTCCAGACCCAAGACAGTGCACCTAATTGGTACCTAATTGGCAGAAATTAATTTGCATTTGTAGATATAGCTACAAAGATATCTGAGAAATGAAGATTGTAGTTTTCCTTCCCCCAGGGGAAAGTGCATAAAAAGGAAAACAGATAAAAGTGAATGCTGAGGACCTATTTGACCATAGCCAACATATCCTTTAATCCTTAGAATTTTATATCATCAGGAGAAAATGTGATGATTTAATATCGAAATGGAACATAATATAAAGAAGCAAAGTGTTGGAGACTGATGTCCTATAATGTGAACTACAAAGTAATATCTCCATTAAACTGTGTGTGAGCTCCTTGGAGGCAGGATTACTATCTTATTGATCTCTGTATTTTTAATCTGATTAAAAATACTTGATGTAAGATGGACATTCAATAACAATTTATTAAATAAGTGAGTGAAATAAAATACGTTACTCCAACACAGCTGACCAAGGCTTTTCATTTATTTATTAACATTAAAACTTCAACTACTCATGCTAGGTGCAGTGGCTCACACCTGTAATCTTAGCATTTTGGGAAACTGAGGTGGGAGGATTGTTTGAAGCCAGGAGTTTGAGATAAGTCTGTGTAACATAGTGAGACCCCATCTCTAGGAAAATAAACCAGTTTAGCCAGGCGTGGTGGCATGCTTCCCAAGTAGCTGATGTCATCTCAGCTACTGGGAGGCTGAGGCAGAAGTTTTACTTGAGCCCAGGAGTTTGAGGCTGCAGTGAGCTATGATCATGCCACTGCACTCCAGCCTGGACAACAGATCAAGATGGAAAATAACTTCAAATATCATAGTTCAAGTAAATAAACTTTTTCCCATTTTCCCTCCAACATAGATATATGTAATTTATACATACGTATATGTGTGTGTGTATATATATATATATACAAGTCCACAAACATACACCATTGGACAGTTAGTTACTCATATTTTGCTACATTTATCTTCTAAGAATAGAATATTTTTCAGCATAAATGAATTTCAGTTATCAAATTTAGGAAACGGAACTTTGACATAGCACTAATATTTACTATACAGTCTATATTCAGATTTCACCTTTTGTTTTAAAATCTAAGATTTGATAAAAGACCATATGTTGTATTTAGTTGTCATTTCCCTATAGTGTCCTTTAATCTAGAAGGTCTCCATTCATTATTTATTTATCTATCTGTCTATATCCATTTATTTTCATTTTTCATAACATGGTCATTTTTTTAGTGTAGGTTGATACTTTGCAAAATGTCCTTCAGTTTGCATTAGTTTGACTGCTGTTTCATAACTGGAGTCAGGTTTACATTTTTTACATTAGGGTCAGTAGTACTTTGTGGGTGATGCTGTGTTTTCAGTGCATGACATCAAGAGGCACTGATGTCCGTTTGTCCTGTTATCAGTGGTGTTACATTTGATCACTTAATTATTAGTAGTAATTTTATTTTGAGGCTTACCCAGTGTCCTCAATATAGGTGTACTGTCATTGTGCTGAATGTCTTCTAGCTTCTAGAGACTTATGTATACAAAAGGGATATGTTTTAAATTATTTCTCAGCAATACTAGAAAGTGTTAGAAAAAAACCTTATATAATTTTGACAATTTTTTATTTGAGCAAAAAATAACTAATGAATTGGGCAGCACTCAAAACCATAAGAGGTACAAGAACTTGCTCTAGTGGCATGACCAACAAGATTTTACAAGTTGAACATGGAAGTAAAATGAAATTACCTGATTTGGCTGGAGCTAGATGTTTGCCTTATTTGGGCATAGTATGCTGGAGGTCCCTAGTTATATAGCCAATTGGCTGATTAACTATCTGTGATTGACTGAAGCTCAATGCAAAATTAATCAGTTATTAGGAATGCCTCTAGATTAAGTTTTTGTTTGCTTATGGAAGAGTTCTGGTTACAGAAACAACCCCAGGCTGACAGCCTCCTGCTTATCTTGCTTTAACAGAGATAAATAGAGAATATTTCTCGTCAGCTATTTTCTCTAAGGAGTTTTGCACCCACTTATTACACAACTATAACTCTTATAAATTCAACAGATAGGAGATCGAATAAAGCAGAAAACACTAATGTGAGTATAAAAATGTTGGGCAATGCCAGGAAATTATCTCTGTAAACAGATCCTCAAGTAGAGGTGAGCATTCCTGGAAGCTTGTTTCTTTACTTTGTATTCTGCTCTTTGCCTCAATATTTAACTTGAAGTGGTGATCTGCACAGAATTTCCAGACCCAAGCCAGGAAATAGCTAAGGTCTGCAGCATTTCCCACACATAGGACTTTTCTCTAAATACTCTGATGGTCTTAATCCAGAACTTTGCTTGGATTAGTATTTTTTCCTTTTTTTGAAAAATTTTGAAAAATAGGTCTCTGTACTAGTGGGAAAAAGATGGTTCTCTGAGATTTACTATCATACATGTAAGCTAGTGAAGTAGAAGCATTTGTGGGATGTTGTAGAACTAGAAACTAGCTTTATCACAGACGGAAATTTCACTGCAAAGAAGAAGACTGATATAAATTTTTCTTTTTCCCAGATACAGTAGTCAGATTTTCCTGACCGTGTTTACAGAATAACTTAGATTAAGAATACAGTTTGTGAGAAACACTTAAACATGTAAAGCAAATATTAGCAGAAGTGAAGGGAGAAATAGATAGCAATATAATAGGAGTAGGAGACTTCAGTACTCCACTCTCAACAATAGATCATCCAAACAGAAAATTAATAACAGAACAGTGGACTTGAACAACACTACAGACCCAAATGAACTTAAAAGACAAGCACAGAACATTCCATCAGTAGCAGAATACACATTCTATTCAAGCTCACATGGAACATTCTTCAATACAGATCATAGGTTAGACCACAAAACAAGTCTTAACAAATTTAAGAAGATTGAAATCATATCAAGTATCTTTTTCAACCACAATGGTATAAAGGTAGGAACAAATAATAGGAGAAAAATTGGGAAATCAACAAATATGTGGAAATTAAACACCACTCTCTGAACGACCAAGAAGAAATCAAAAGGGAAGTTTTAAATATTTTCAAATAAATGAAAATGGAAACGCAACTTAGCAAAACTTATCAGATGCAGCAAAAGCAGTTCTAAGAGGTAAGTTTATAGTTATGAACATCTATATCAAGAATGAAGACATATCTCAAATAAACAACCTAATTTTATATCTCAACAAGACAAGATAGATGAGATTGGGTTTGTTCAGCCTGTATAGCTGTATACCAGTGGAATAGAAAAGCAAGAACAAACTAAGCCCAGGGTTAGTAGAAGGAAAGAAATATTATAATTAAAAATCAGGACAGAAATAAAGACTAGAAAAACAATAGAAAGGATCAATGAAACAAAGAGTTGATGCTTTGAAAAGATTAAAACATGGACAGATATTTAGCTAGGCTAAGATAAAACAGAAAACTCAAATAAATATTACAAATGAGAAAAATAGACATACAACTGACACCACAGAACTACAAAGGATCCTAAGATACTACTAAGAACAACTATACACCAACAAATTGCATAACCTAGAAGAAATGAATAATTCATAGAAACATACAGACTACCAAGACTGAATCATAGATTAAAAAAATAGAAAATCTGAATAGATCAATAATGACTATGGAGATTGAATCAGTAATAACCTTCCAACAAAGAATTGTTAGGGTAATGCTGACTTCATAAATAAGTTTGGAAGCCCTCCTCTTCAAGTTTTTGGAAAGGTTTGAGAAAGATTGGTGTTAATTTTATAAATATTTGGTAAGATCTGATTAACTTCAGGTTGCCAGCATTACCATATGTATTAGTCCATTCTCACACTGCTAGGCACTCTCCTCTCTCTTATACTCAGCCCTGTGACGACTCGGGAAAGACAAAAAAATGACTTAAATAAGACAGCATTGAACACATCTTTAGATTTTCTGTTTCACATGATTTCCTATGAAATGATTGTCTTTTCTTGTTACCATTTATTTGTTTATTTATTTATTTTGAGACAGTCTCACTCTGTCACTCAGGCTGGAGTGCAGTGCAACCATCTTGACTTACTGTGCCTCAGCCTCCTGTGTAGCAGGGATTACAGGAACACACCACCACACGCAGATAACTTTTTTTGTATTCTTAGTAGAGATGGGGTTTCACTATATTGGCGGGGCTGGTCTTGAACTCCCTGCCTCAGGTAATCTGCCCACCTTGGCCTCCTAAAGTGCTGGAATTACACACAAGAACCACCGCACCCAATTTCTCGTTACCTTTCAATAATGGAAGAAACTCTGCTAAAATATATTGCCTTTTTTCAGTGAATTAAAATTAATTCAAATAGTACTTAGAAGAAGTATTCAAGAGGAAAATAAGATTCCAAGTTTATTTCTCTAATTTCTGGGGCTGTGGCCAGCTCCTAGTTGTTCAGTAATCTCAGAATACACACACACACACACACACACACACACACACACACACACACACACAGGTTTTTATTAGTTTTGTCAAAGTTAATTATATTTCAGATTTGAATATTTAAATAATAGGATTCCTAGATACTCTAGGATCTTTGTATATGGAGAATTATTTATAAGTAGATCCCTAATAAAATCTTTTTCTGGATTTCTACTGAAGGTGTAGATAGAAATCCACCATCTAAGTATTTGTTAAGCATTTATGTATTACAAAGGAATATTCTAAATTCTAAGGGGTAAGAAAGAGTAATGAGACATGACCTCTCTTCTGAAAGAGCTTGTAATACAATTAGAAAGCCAACAAAGCAAATAAAATGATAACTGACAAGAATTCTTGGAAGATAACTCAATAGACATTTACTATGCTTCATCACTTTGCTTCCCAATCCCCTTTTTTCATATATCCAATTCCAAAAATGGATAACTTACTGTAATCTTTATGATTTTATAATTTATAGACTAAATACAAACTCCAGTGGATATGTTGGACTTAATTAAAATTAAAAACTTCCGCACTGTGAAGTACAATATCAAGTGAATGAGGGGACAAGTCACAGAATGAGAGAAAATATTTGCCAAAGACACACCTGATAAAAGACTATTATCCAAAATATACAAAGAACTCTTAAAATTCAATTAAAAGAAAACGAAACCATCCAATTTAAAAAATGGACCAAGTTCTTAACAGACATCTCATCAAAGAAGATATACAAATGGAAAATAAGCATCTGAAAAGATGTTCCAAATTTTATGTCATCAGGGAAATACAAATTAAAACAACAATGAGGCACCACTATACACCTATTAGAAAGGCCATAATCCTTAACACTGGCAACACCAAATGCTAGCAAGAAGGTGGAGCAATAGAAAAGCAATTCCCATTTCTTGCTGATGGGAATGCAAACTGGTACAGCCAACTTGGAAGACAATTTGGCAGTTTCTTGCAAAACTAAACATATTCTTACCTAAGACTGAGTAACTGCACTTCTTGGTATTTACCCAAAGCTGTCACAAGTTTATGTTCACAAAAAACCCAGCACATACATGTTTACAGAGGCTTCACTTATAATTGCCCAAACTCGGAAGCAATCAAGGTGTCCTTTAGTAAGTGAATGGTTAAATATATTGTGGTTCATCTAAACAGTGGAATACTATTCAGCACTAAAAGAAATGAACTTATCCAGCCACAAAATGACATGAAGGAACCTCAAATGCATAGACTAGGTAAAAGAAGCCGAACTGAGAAGGCTACATACTGTATGATTTCAACTAAATGACATTCTTGAAAAGACAAAACTATGGAGACAATGAAAAGATCATTGCTTGCCAGGCGATGTGGAAGGAATGAAGAGCAAAACACACAGGATTCTCAGGGCAGTGAAAATACTCTGCAAAATACTGTAATGGTGGATACATCTCATTATACATTTTCCCAAACCCACGGCATCTACAAAACCAAGAGTGAACCCTAATGTCAAATGGATTTGGAGTGATTATGATGCATGTGTAAATGTAGGCTCATCAATTATAATACATGTACCACTCTGGGGATAATGGTGATAGTGGGGGAGGCTATGCATGTTTAGAAGCAGGGAACATATGGGAAATCTCCATACCTTCCTCCAAGACTGCTCTAAAAAAAGAAAGTCTTAAAAAAGAACAACAACCGTAGAGGAGTTAAAAGGATGATTAGCAAATTGGAAAAATGTAGTTGTATATGTAAAGTGGGGATAAAGTACTGAAGTATTAAAACAGAGATGGCAGTCATGTTAAAAAATATTATATACATGGGGAAAATTTGGCAATAAACACAACACATGTGCATGCACACACACACACACACACACACACCCCACACCCAAATATACCCCAGCCAATATTCAATAGCAGTTGAAAAACAAAACAATTAAAACAAAAATCTCATTTACCAAAGGGAGGGAGAAAAGGTAAGGAAACTTCAGGTAAACACCATATACTGGTCATCTTCTGCATCCTCTGCATAGGATAATAAAGTATATTATGGGAAAAGAGACATCCATGGGAAATCGTTTATCAGATTGCTTTTTTGGCATTAGAATACATTCCTTGGCAGGAATCTTGACTCCCTGCTCCAAGCTGGCTAGGTAGTTTTCTCTAGCATAGTGTTTTCTCTAGGTCCCATTTTAATAGGGCACTAGGAATAATTTTAAATATGTATGTATGTGTCTGAATTGCCATAGTAGTTAGTTGTTATTGGTGGCCATATCCATTGTACTTTGTCTTAGTTTTAGCCTTGGTGACACTTCCAGTCAAATGAATCAATCATAAGCCACTACTCTCTGAGCTTGGAGTTTTTATTGATGTTTCTACCCTCTTGAAACCTCCCCATTCACTTTAGAAACTCCATTTAATTTGTTAAAAGCCACTTCTAGGGATCTCTGCCTCTCAAGCCATCCTTCCCAAATTCTGTTTACTAAGCTAATTCGTTTGCTTATTTTGAGAATCAAACCCACTTTCATGGGATTAAACTCTGCTATGTGGGACCTGTTCATCCACATCACATGTTATTCTGTGCTTAATGGCCCTTGTCTCAGGGCAGGGATGAAGGAAAACGGATTGGGAAGAAGCAGATGGAGCTTTTTCTTGCCTAATTTGGCTTTATCATATCACCAGTCACTGTACTGAAAATTCCAAATCTAGAAGCAGAATGAGCTGGTAGATTATTGCATATCCACCATTTTCTCTTTCCTACAGGAAGGACAAATTGGGTATAGGGGAACATAAGTTTAATTTTGTGGGTTTGAATTTGAGCCTATCAGCAAATTTCCAAGAGAAAATGTTTTGAAGATAGTTTGAAATTTGAAATAAGAAAGCATAGTAGAGCTAGGAGGTTGAGATTGGAGAAGTAGTTTTGGAATCTACTTTGAGCAAATTTTACAGTTGAAATCCTGAGTACATTTAACCTCAGCAAGGAAGTGAATCAATGGTGAGAAAGAATTTTGGAGAATCAAATAGGGTCAGCTAGCATGTATCATATTTACTAAAATGCAATGAAATATTGATTTTGATTTTTAATTTATGATAACTATGATAATAGCTATCCTTATTAAAAGGAGGAAGAGGAATCAGAAATGGATTACTTATAGGGAAGGAAGAGAATAATGAAAGTTAAAAAGCCAAGGGAGAACACTAGAAACTTCCAATAATGTCTCTAGTATCGAATGTGCCAGAAAGGTCAGTGTCATTGACTGACAGAAATTCATGATATTTGGTTAAGGAGAGGATCATCAGTGATGATGTCAGGGGTAAGAGTAAGAGTACATGAAATTACAATGAGAATTAAGGTCAGGAATGGGGCATTTGTTTATATTGTTGACATAAAAATGGAGGGTGCTATGGACTGGTAAGTAGAAAGGACATTAAAATGAAGTGGAAAAGTATTATCAACCAGGAGACATGAATATATTTCAGAATGTAAAGGTAAGGGAGAGAAGGGGGGATACAGCTCATAGTGAGGAAAATATTAAACTATTCTAGGGTGGTGATAGTGGGTGGTGATTTTACAAAGAAAATAGGAAGGAGGGTGGGGGTTCTCTCAAGAATTGCTCTTCATCTCTGAACTCAGCCAGAGATGGTGTGGAGCCTACCATACCACACAAGAACTTGTTCTCTTTCCATTCTTACTAGGTGATATATATTCTCTATCTATTTCATAGATTTTATTTCCTTTCAACATCAATTGAAACTTTCCACCTTGCTTTGGCATCATATTTATATTCTTCTTTTTTTTTTTGAAGCGGAGTTTCGCTCTTGTTGCTCAGGCTGAAGTGCAATGGCCGCCATATTCATGGACCCCATAAAGAATCCTGAAGATGAGTGTGTCTAGGGTAACTTTAAAAATATCTAGGTAAAAGCTATAAATGTGAATTTAAAAAATTATCTATTTTATTTTTACTTAACACATAATAGTACATATTTGTACATAATTGCACATATGTATGATATTTATATACATGTATATGCTGTACAAAAATAAAAGATATTTAGCACATCCACACCTCATACATTTATCCTTTCTTTGTGCTGAGAACATTCAAACTCTCTTTTCTATTTTGAACTATGCAATACAACATTGTTAACTATGTTCATCATACTGTGCAATAGAACACCAGAACTTATTCCTCCTACCTAACTGTAACCTTTGTATCTGTTGACCAATTTTTCCCTATCCTCTTTTCCTTCTTCTCTCCCAGCCTCTGTTAACTGCGATTCTACTCTCTACTTCAATGAGATCAATTTCTTTAGATTTCACATTTTCATGAAACTGTGCCATATTTTTCTTTCTGTGCTTGACATATTTCATTTAAAGAAACCAAATAATACAAATGCTAGTGTGGATATGAAGAAAGGGGAACTCATATACTTTTGTTGGGAATGTAAATTACTATAGCCATGATGGAAAATAATATGGAGATTCCTCAAAAAAGTTAAAACTAGATCTATCTTGTGATCCAATAATCTCATTACAAGGTATATAAAAGAAGGAAATGAAATTAGTATTTGAAGAAATAGCTGCACTCCCATGCTTACTGCACTGCTATTCACAATAACCAAGATATAGGACCAACCTAAGTGTCCATCAACAGATGAATGGACAAAAAAACATAATGTAATTCTACAATGTAATATTATAATGTGACATATAAACATAATGTAATACTACTCAGCCATAAAAAAGTAAGAAACCTGTCATTTGTGGCAATATGAATGAACCTTCTATTGGAATGAGGTGATGTCTTATTGAGGTTTTGATTTGCATTTTCCTGATGATTAATGATGCTGAGGATTTTTACAATATACCTGTTGATCATCTAATCAACAGATATGTCTTCTTTGGGAAAATATATGTTCGGGTTTTTGCTTATGTTAAAATTGGATAATTTGGTGTTTTTGTTGTTGAGATGTTAGAGTTTCTTATATATTGTGGATATTAACCCCTTGTCGGGTTCATAGTTTACAAATATTTTCTTCCATGCTGTATGCTGTCTTTTCATTCTTTATTCACTTTGCTGTGCATAAGATTTTTAGTCAGATGCAATCACATTTTTCTAAGTTCTCTTCTATTGCTTGTACTTTTGGGTATCATACAAAACATTTTTGTCCAAACCAATGTTATGAAGCATTTCCCCTATGTTTTCTTGTAGTAGTTTTTTTTTATTGTTTTGGGTCTTACATTTAGGGCTTTTTGAGTTGATTTGTGTATTTGGTGAGAGATAAGGATCTAGTTTCATTCGTTTGCATGTGGATATCCAGTTTTCTCAGCACCAATTATTGAAGAGACTGTTTCTTTCTCCATTGTGTGTTCTTGGCAACTTTGTAAAAATCAATTGGCTGTAAATACATATACTTATTTCTGTGTTCTCTATTGTGTTCTATTTTTCTATGTGTCAATTTTTATGCTGTTATCATGCTGTTTTTTTACTATAACTTTGTAGCATATTTTGAAATCAGTGTCATGCTTTCATTTTTGTTCATTTTTCTCAAGATTGCTTTGACTTTTTGATGTCTTTTGTGGTTCCATACAGATTTTAGGATTTTTTTTTTTTTTGTATTTCTCTGAAGAATGTCATTGGTATTGTGATAAGAATTGCTTTGAATCTGCAGAGTGCTTTGGGTAGAAGGGTCATTTTAACCATATACTTCCAATCTATGAGCATGGAATATTTTTCCACTTATTTTGATCTTCTTGAGTTTATTTAATCAATGTTTTATAGTTTTCAGTGTAGAAATATTTCACTTCTTGGTTAAATTTATGCCTAAGTATTTTATTTTTTTGTAGCTATTGTAAATGGGATTATTTTCTTAATTTATTTTTCAAATAGTTCACCATTAGTGTATGGAAACACTACCAATTTTTGTATATTGACTTTATTTTCTGCAACATTTTGAATGTATTAGTTCTAACAGGTTTTAGTGGAGTCTCTAGTGTTTCTATACATAAGATCATGTCATTTGCAAACAATGACAATTTAACTACTTTCTCTCCAAGTTGGGTGTCATTTATTTCTTGATTTTGCCTAATTGCTCTAAGTAGGACTTTCAGTACTATTCTGAATAGAAGTGGTGAAAGTGGACATCCTTCTCTTATTCCCAGTTTAATAATGAGGAGGCTAATAGAGGTTTCAGCATTTCTCCATTCAATATGATACTAGCTTTGGGTTTGTCATGGATGGTCTTTATTGTGTTGAGGCACATTTTTTCTGTCTCTAATTTATTGATGATTTTTATCATAAAGTCATGTTGAATTTTATCAAATACTTCTTGTGCACTATTGAAATGATTATGTGGTTTTTGTTTTTGGTTCTGTTAATGTGATGTATCATGTTTATTGATTTGCATATGTTGAACCATTCTTGCATCTCTGGGATAAATCCCACTTGATCCTGGTGAATGACCTTTTTAATGTGTTGTTGAATTTGGTTTGCTTATATTTTCTTGAGGATGTTTGCATCTATGTTCAGCGGGGATGTTGGCTTGCAGTTTTCTTTTGTTGTTGGGTCCTTGTCTGAATTTGGTATATCAGGGTAATGCTAGCCTTGTTGAATAAATTTGGAAATTTTTCCTTCTCTTTAATTTTCTGGAATAGTTTGAGTAGAACTGATATTGGGTCAGTGCAAAAGTAATTGCTGTTTTTGCCATTAAAAGTAATGTGAAAAGCCACAATTACTTTTGTACTAACTTAATAGTCTTTCTTCTCTTAATGTTTTGTAGAATTCAACAGTGAAGCCATCAGGTCCTGGGCTTTTCTTTGATGGGAAACTTTTTATTACTGATTCCATCCTGTTGCTTGTTATCAGTCTGTTCAGACTTTCTCTTTTTTTTGTGACTGAAATTTTGTAGGTTGTATGAGCTCATGAATTCACTCATTTCTTCTAGGTTAACTAATTTGTTGGCATATAATTCTCTCTTATGATACTTTGTATTTCTGTGTTATCAGTGTAATGTCTACTTTTTCATCTCTGATTTTACTTACTTGAGTCTGTTTTATCTTCGTCTATTTAAAGGTTTGTCAATTTTGCTTATCTTTGCAAGAAAATCTCTGTTTTACTGTACTTCACATTATTATATAAGACGTTTCCCCCAGTTCTTATAATTATACTCTAAAAACATGATTTTAATGATTATATGTTGTTAGATATTTCATTATTTTATTATTTTTAGGTTTTTTCCCTAATTTTTCTACATTATTTAAATTTTAATATTAAGCATCCTTAAATTATAAAAGCCACTTAGTATGTTAATTGTTGGGTCAAAGATAGAAAACATTTTGAAGCTGTATATGGATATATTTATAAAATACTGTATATACATAAATGTTGCCAAATCTTTCAGAAACTTTGTGCCAGTGTATTTTTTGCTTGTAATGCAAGTACTTCTCTTTTTGTACTTTTACACCCAAATGTATCAATTTTAAATCTTGCTAAATTTGGTGTCATTATTTTTCAAATAATAAGTTCTGTTTGTTACCATTGAGAAGAAGTTTTTTTAAAAAAAAAAATTTGGTTATTGTGTGAGGTTTAAATGACAACACATCTAAATTGGGACACTTTTTTGAGAGTCAACGATAATTAACTACTGTGTTGCTTTGAAAATTGCTTGACCCATAGAATGAGTTCATTTAATTATTACTCACCCACATGCACAGAGCCACATCACCACCACTCCCTGAAACACACGCACACAGAATACTCTTTGGATTGAAATCTAATATTTTTCACATTTAATTTTGTAATGGCTAAATGATATTCTCTTACCTGCTTGTTTTAATGAATATCCTTTGTAATACATTTAGGTTGTTTCAAGATTTTCAAATTTGATATGTTGCATATACTACAGCAATAAAGATTCTTGTAGTTACAGCTTTGACAGATTTTGTTATTTTCTTATGGTAAATTCATAGAATTGCTGAAATCACTTATTTTTAAAATATGGAAAATTTAATCCTTTTATATGTACTCCGAGTTGTAGTACTACAATGATTTCTTTATAATGTTAGTCACATATTTTTCCAGGAAATTATTTATTACATTGAGATTTTCCAATGTATACACATTCTTCTATGGTAATAATTATAATAAACACTCTATGTTTGTTTCAGTAGCCTCTTTCTCATTTGTCATTCTTATTGCTTTCCTTCTGTTGCTCTACATTGACTTTTTAATAGATTGACCTGGTTTATTCATTTACTATACAGCAGAAAACCTTTTAAGGTTTATTAATTCATTTTTTCTGTTTTTAAAGTAATTCATTTATACTATTATTTGTGTTTATCTATATTTTTACTTTCCATGATGTTAACTTCTTGGTTTTTTTTTTTTTAACTTTCTGAGTAAAGCTTGAGTTTTAGATTTACATATTAATTCTATTTTTCTGTTTTAAAAATCATTCATTTATGGTATTATGCTATTTTCTTTTACATTATATTTTTTATTTCCTTGGGGCTTATTTGGTGTTGGTAGTAATGTTTATTCTTACTCCTTGAGTTGAAAACCAATAAATCAGGATTTAATGACCATTAAATATATGAAATTAATTAGAAATTAGTAGAGATTCAGTTGCCTCTCATACTTTTTGTATTTATGTATAAGGTTTTTATTTTTATTTAAAAATATTTAATTCTGTAACTTTATTTTCTGTTTGTTCCATACACTGTTTATGGACTATGTTTCAAATTTAGTTGTTTGGGATTTATGTTAAAACTTTGATATTAATTATTTAACTTCACTGTAATTGGAGAAAATAGTCATTAGGGTTTCTATATTGGGAGGTGAAAACAGCAAGATGGTAGACTAGGAACTCTCAGGACCTGCTTACCCCATGGATACACTGATTCAACAACAAATGGGTCTTTCCCCTTTGTCAGAAATCCACACACCAGCTAAGAGGCTCTTATGTACCCAGGGGAGCACCAAAACAGTTGCATCCAAGTTTGTAGAAAAATTCATAGCACTCATTCTTCAGAGCCCCTGTCTGTAGTATAATGTGGTGAATGGGGGGAAACTTCCATCTCTCAGCTTCCCCTGGGGATGGAAAGAAAAGACTGGCAGGTACATCTAATGTGATAAATTTTGGAAGTCTGACTAAATAACTGGTTTCCATTTTACCTGAATCTAAGTGGTGACAGAAATGAATGCCAGGTTAGGGGCCACAAAGAACAAAGGTAATGCTTTGACCTAGCACATATTCATTCACCATTGCCATTTGTCCTTGCTCAGTGCAAAGTCAGCAGCAGAAAACCCCCTACTTGTGGCTTCTTCCTGGTGAGAGAAAGAATTGGAGCATGTGTCCAACATTCCAGCTTCTTGTTGGGGTAGGGGAGTGGCTGCCTAAGGGGTGGTTAGTATCTTGCCCAACTTGGAGAGCTAATAGAACTTTAAATGGCTGGGGTCCACTAAGAACAGAAAAAGCTGGAAAACTCGCTGCTGCTTCATAGGACTCATCATATAATATGTGGGTTGATACAGCTTGGTAGCTTTTCCCTTACTTTCTAGCTTCCAAAGGGCATTGCCTGAGGGACTGGTTTGTATCTTACCTGACTGGTGGCATAACGAAATCAGCATACTTTAGATGCCAAGTGGCCAGTGATAGAGAGAAAAATCTCTTACAGTAGCCCCAGGGAATCCAAGAGAGGTACCAGGGGGTGCAAGAGATTTCAAGCTGCTGAAAAAGGAACTGAGCAAACCCACTCTAATTTGGAATTACTCATGTAAGTCAGAGAAGAATCATCCACAGAAAAGATTTGAGAGGCTGTCAGAATCTCTAATGAGGCTATTGATGAAAGTCTTTGCTTGCATAAAGCCAGTTTGTAAACATTGGGAGAGGTGGCTGTTTTTTCAAATGTCTACATCCCAACACAAAATAATAAGGAAGAAACAGGGAAACATGGCCCAAACAAAGGAACAAAACAAATCTCCAGAAACCAACCCTAACAAAACAGAAGTATACAAATTACCTGACAAATAATTGAAAATAATTGTCTTAAAGATAGTCAACAAGCTTAGGAAAATGATGCATGAACGAAATGAAAATATTAACAGAGAAATGGAAAATATCTAAAATAACCCAACAAATTTTGGAGCTGAAAAATATATAACAGAATACCATATATTGAATAAGAAGTTAATAACCAAAATATATCAGAATCTCCTACAACTCAATAACAAAAATGCATGAATAACCCAATTAAAAACTGGACAAAGGACTTTAACAGACATTTCTCCAAAAGAGACATATAAATGACCAACAGGTATATTTTTTAAATGTTTGACATACTAATTATCACAGAAATGCAAATAAAAATCACAATAAGATCTCACTTCATACTTGGTAGAATGGCCATCATTAAAAAATTATTAAATAACAAATTTTGCCAAGGATGTAGAGAAACTGGAATGCCCGTGCACTGTTGATGTAAATGTAAAGTGGTGTAGCTGCCATGGAAAATAGTATGATTCCTCAAAAAATTAAGAATAGAACTACCATATGATCCAACAATCCTACTTCTGGGTATTTACCAAAAAGAACTGAAAAGAGGATCTTGAAGAGCTATTTGCACACTCATGTTTATTACATCATTATTCACAATAGCCAAGAGGTGGAAATAACCTATGTCCATTGTTAGATGAATGACTAACAGAAATTTGATACAAACATACAATGGGATATTATTCTGACTTTAAAAAGAAGGAAATCCTGTCATTTGTAACAACATGGATGAAATTTGAGCGCATTAATAAGCCAGGAACAGAAGGACAAATACTGCATGATTTCACTTATGTGAGGTATCTAAAGTAGTCAAATTCATAGAAGCAGAAGATAGAATGTTGATTTTCAAGGATGGTGGGGAGGGGGAAATGTAAGTTGCCATGCAGTGGATATAAAGTTTCAGTTATGCAAGAAAAAAAAGTGCTGTTAGGCTGGTGCAAAAATAATTGCAGTTTTTTTGTCCTTAAAAGCAATGGCAAAAGTGGCAATTACTTTTTCATCAACCTAATATATAACAAAGTATACCCTCTGCTATATGACAAAGTGCATATAGTTAATACTGTACTGTACACTTAAAAATATAATAGTATAGATTTCATGTTATGTGTTCTTTACCTCCCCCAAAAAAGTTTTCTACATTTGAATCTTGATGAGTTAAAAAAAATACTTTAGTACATATTTAATGATTTCAAATGTCTTTTGGATATTTTAAAAATTACATATATATTTAAAATCATCAGTAAACCTAATAACTAAATAAGGCCTATGAAATCTTATTTGAACCATGCATATCATAATTTTGGAAACTGAGTTTTTTACAGATGGACAGTAGCTCATGAAAGTCTTCTACACAGTTCATTTCTCCTGAAAATTTTAAACAACTTTCCCTTATAATTTTATTTATCTGCCCCATATAATGCTTTGTTCTGGCATTGCTTTCTCTTTTATGTTTTTGGCATTTGCTCAATATATATTTAATCATTTTTATTTCTTTTTAGTTTTATCTATGCTGTTTAAACAGCATATAATATATTTTTATTTATTGTCATGTTTTGTTTTTTGAGACAAGGTCTCACCCTGACACCGAGGCTGGAGTCTGCTGCCAGTAGCATGATCTCAACTCACTGCAACCTCCACCTCCTGGGTTCAAGTTATCCTTCTGCCTCAGCCTCACAAATAGCTAGGATTATAGGCACATGCTGCCACACCTGGCTAATTTTTGTATTTTTGGTAAAGGTGAGGTTTTGCCATGTTGCTCAGGCTGGTCTCAAACTTCTGGGTTCAAGTGATTTGCAGGCCTTGGCCTCCCAAAGTGTATTGTCAATTTTAATGTCTTACTTTTTCAGCATGTTTTGTGCTTTCTAGTTTCTTTTTTACCTTTTATGAGAATATTTACTTTATTTTTACTTTCTTTAATGTTGCAGCCAGGATATATTCTATTCTAAATTCTACCTTTGATTGTTTTTAACTTATCAAATAAATGCATAATTCTAATTTCTCCATTTATTAAAATCAAGAACGAAGCAGAAATGACACTGCCTTTATGTACTAAGGAATGTATGCCATTCTACTTCTTTCTAGTGCTATTTCTGAAGGGTGAATATAATTATTAAGGATGTTTTTGTGCATAATTTTTAATGTAATTATTGTAAATATATCTGCAGAAGTTATATTAGTTGGTTTTAATTTTGCAACTTTGTCATTTTTGAGTTTTTTAATTTTGATTATCTCTTAGTAACCAAGAAGATCTTTGAATAATTTTTTCTAGGGAGACGTGTAATTGGCATAATTTGGGAACATATTTTCATTTCATTGTCTTAGGTGTAAGTATTGCAAGAAAAATTAGAGGCTGACCTGATGTTTGTTCTAAGTAAGAAGCTTTGGTATTTGCAGAAATGTTATTGTATAATTAGTTTTAACAGTTGGGCTGTGGTAAGGTGTGTGCCTTTTTCATTAACCACGTCTGAGACATGGTGAGCTCTTTCAGTTTCACACCACAGGTTTGGATCTCAGGAAAAATTTCTCCGAACACATCTTTGATTATTGTGTTCAAGACAATGATAATGGTATTGGTAACAGTTACTCATAGAGTGCTCAAAATGCCTACGTAAAAAATTTTTATGCACTATCTAATATAATCATAAGAATAACTATTATTCTTTTTCTCTTAAAGGGCAGCACACAAAACTCAGGGATGTTAGTTAACTTTCCCAAGCCTCTAAGCTAGTAAATAGCAGAGTTTCAACCCCAAGTGCCTCACTCCAAATCCTAAGTACTAGGCCACTAGTTTATACTGTCTCCTCAAGGGTTCTAGGTTTCTGATGTTTTTCTTTAGGGCCTATATATGTTTGGATCTCAGCCCTTTATCCTATATCATATTATATTCATATTCATATCTATATCAAAATAATTCTTTTCAAATTCTAGTAGAGCATCTCAAGTTGAACCATTTCCTCAAAGATTTCATTTTACATACTATAACTTTGTTTTTTTTTGCCTATTATTAAAAAAAAATTTATATTTTAGGACTCATTAAAATCCTTTCTTACTTCATCAGCTTCATTTTTGCCTGTGCCTTGATCTAACAGCACTTTTCATCATGCCTCGGACCTGTTTCACAAAGGACTTGTTTTACATCTTTCAGAAAACACCAAATAGACACTGTTCTAAAATGGCCTTACGTTTTCCTGAGTTTTTGATACACTTTTCCTTTTTTCATGTGTTGCTTTTTGTTGTTTACTTCTCTTTGGTTGGGAGAAGTCTCTCTATGTCTCACATTTGTCGGTAGACATGACATGGAGAATGTGTTTTTAGCAACCTTCTTTGTCTACTGATTGTTGGGAAATTCCTCCTCTCAGGTTTAGGTCTTAGAGGCAGAGTAGTATCAATAGTCTCTACATTTAGTTTCTAGCACTAATTTTATTCAGGGTGGGACTACTGGGGTGAGGTGAGATATTTTTCTGTGGTTGGGTTCTCTACCTATGCTGGTGAGACAGCAATTCTTGCACAAATTTAGAATAGGGGACACTAATCCCTGCCAGTGTGTACTTGTACCTTTAATCTTCATGTCCCAGCATCTCACAGTACACATTTTTTTTTTTTTTTTGAGACGGAGTTTCATTCTTGTTGCCCAGGCTGGACCGCAATGGCCCAATCTCGGCTCACTGCAACCTCTGCCTCTCAGGTTTGAGTGATTTCCAGCCTCAGCCTCTGGAGTAGCTGAGATTATAGTTGTGCACCACCATGCCTCGCTAATTTTTGTATTTTTAGTAGAGACAGGGTTTCACCATGTCAGGCTGGTCTTGAACTCCTGACCTCTGGTGATCCACCCGCCTTGGCCTTCCAAAGTACTGGGATTACAGGCATGAGCCACTGCGCCCAGCCCGCAGTTCACATTTTTTTTCCAGGTGTCTGTGTGTCTCCAAAAACGCTGTACACCATTGAGTGTTCTCATCTTTTTCTGGTGACATGGTTTGCTGACTTTCATAGTCCCTGCATATGTAGAAAGTGGCAAGTATATGGAAGCAGGGAGAGAAGAGTTATTTTGGTCAGCTAGATTTTGTAAAGGTTACCATGTACACCATGGCTAAGGGCTAATATTGCAATTGATTCAAGTTTGTTCTTACGGTTTTCTAGTGTTTTCGACATTCGATATTATTCTTGGTCAGACCCCAGACTATATGTGATCTAAGAATATGTTTATGAATGCATAAACCTCAGTGACAGTTTTACTGAAAACCTCTCCCAAATTTAACGTATATGCTTTTGGGAATTTTGTTTTATACTTCTCTTGCCAGTTTTTAACTTTTTTTCTTTGATAGGACAATTTAATTGCAATATGCAAAGATGCTGTCTTCTACTAGGTTCCCTAAAATGTAGAGCCTGGGCCCTATACTTTATTTAGACTGTGCCTTCAGGTAGCAGTGTCCAAAGCAAAAAAGGAGCGAGAGCCATTACAAAGAGGGATTATGGAGCCGGTCTCAACTACCAATCTTGTTGGATATTTGAGAAACCAAATGAAATGTGTCTTAGCATCTAGTGTAAATTAGTTCCCATCTCTCATTAGTCAAAAGTTTAACCCAGGGGACATTAGCCCATTGATTGTACATGTGTGAACACTGATTAGGTTCCTGCAATGTCACAAGCCACAGTATGAACCCAGAAACCCCGGAGTAAGAAGACAGGGCACACAGCACAGGCCTGGGCTAGGTGCTATCAAAATCCTCTTCCCTGAAGCTGATCAGGGTCCATGTAGAACCACGCTCTGACCAGGGGCTTGAGAAAGATACCGCTGAGTCTCAGAGGATGTGGAGTAGTAAAGAGGGGTCTATTGGAGACAAAATAGGCTACCAGTAAAGGTTTGAAGAAGCATAAAATGTAATAATTGGGAATGGAGCATAGTATTTTTAATTAGATTTAACGTTACCTTGGATTCCAATAAAATTGAAATTGCTAACATTGTTCAGAAGTTTGCTGATGTTCTGCGATTTTTCATTTTCTGATACTGTATGAATTAAGGAATCAATACCACATCCACTAAACTCCTCTGGTGTGATCCTATATATCCTACAACATCTCCTACAACTCTGAGGAGAGGCCTTCATCTTACCTTTTATGTGAAACACATACTGTCTTCATGAAATCTGTTAATGGACAGAGGTGACACGGAGATCTTGTGCAAGGGAATTATAGCGTAATTCAAGCAGAAGGCTTGGGGGTAAGAACTGAGGATACTGGACTCTTGAGAAAGGAAGGCAGGAAGAGTGGAAATTCCTGGGGGCCCATTTCACATGTTTGCATCACCCTATTCCCTGACTTTCCTCAATCATAAATTACTCCTGAAGATAAGAGAGGTGTTTTAACTGTGGATGGAGTTCAGACCCATGCAAAGAGACAGATTAGCTAGTAACAATGAACTATTGAAATGCTTGTATGCCATATGCTGCTTAACCACAGACATTCAGCTATTTCTGACTTGCTGTGATGCCTGATAGTGTAATTGTACCCCACATACAATCTTATGGCTGTCACTACTGTGCTGAATAGACCAAAATATTGGTAAGATTTTAAACTGTTGTAAACCCACACTCATATATGTCTTATAGAGGTGATTTTTCAAACACTTTTTATTTTGAACTTATTTTAGATTTATAGAAAACTGGCAAAGATAGTACAGAGAGTAGCTATGTATGTCTTATCTCCCTTCCCCTAATGTTAACACCTTAAAAAACCATCATCGGATTGTCAAAACAAGGAAATTACTGATTGAATGCCCTTATCCAAACTTCATATCTTATTTTAACTTCACCTATTTTTCCAGTATTTGATTTTTTTTGTTTTTGTTTTTTCTGTTACTGGATCCTATCCAGGATCCCACATTGCATTTATTTGTTATGTCTTCTGTCTCTACAATCTGCAACAGTTCTTCAGTCTCTCTTGGCCTTTCATGATCTTTACACTTTTGAAGAGGAGAATACTGGTAAATTATTCTGTAGAATGTCCTTCCATTTGGGTTTGTCTACTATTTTCTCATTCTTGGAATACGCTTTTGTCTTTTTGGCAAGAATGTCAAAGAAATGATGTTGTATGTTTCTGAATACATAGAGCCGATTTTTAAAAAATCTTCTCTATGTCTAGATAAAACTTGTAAAGTTTTCAAAAGTGTCCAGTGACTAGTCAATGCTCAAGGATGTTGTCTGTAAGATTCTTGGCTTTAGATGTGAAATCAAAGTAGATAATTTCTAAGATCCTTTTCTGTTTATCATATTCTATGACTCTGCCTCATTCATTCAGCCAGTATATTTTTATTAAGAAATGAATATTTGCCAAGTAGTGGAACATAGACAAATATTTGTATTTTTAAAAATCCAATATTCCAGAAATACATACATATAAATACAGATACACACAGAGCAAAAACCTTATGTATATATAATGTTTAATATGTATATATGTATTTGTATTGTTATTATGCAGAACAAGAACTTTCAAGATCTACCATCGTCGACAATCTGTAGAAGTAGGAAAGCAGGCAGTAAAATTCAGTACTAACACGATGGCCCGAGAACCAGGAGCACTGATATCTGATGGCGGAAAAAGAGGAATGTCCTAGCTCAAACAGAGAGAGACCAAATGCATCCTTTCTTTACCTTTTTGTTCTATTGAGACCTTCAATGGATTGGATGATGCCCAACCTCATTGATGAGCTTAGATCTTCTTTACTCAGTCCACTGATTCAAATGCCAGACTCTTCCAGAAACACATTCACAGACATACCAGAAATAATGTCTCACGCTCCTCAGCCAGTCAAGTTGACATCAGAAATTACCATTACAGGAGCCTTTCCTCCCTTCCCTATTCTTCTAACCGAATTAACTCATTGCTGAGATTGGTAAGAACCTGACATACCCTGGGTCTCACTTTTCCACTTGGCATTGATAAACTGTTTATGTATGATGCGGACACTTGATCTCTAGGACTGATTTCTTTGGAAGCCATATACCTTCCTTTTAATTTCCATGAGGTGAGACTCTCAGTAGCCCAAGCTCTGGGAAAGGGTGAAGGAGATGATCCTTCTATCTTTTTATCTATCCCTAGTGTGTATGCTTGAATGTGTCTGGGTAGCTGGTGGTTTATGAGGCTCTATTCAGTTCTCCAATCCAGCCTAACCATTAATAACTGAACACTTCAAACCCTGTTCTTACTCATTTGTCTAATATCTGATTTGAATCCAACAGGAAGAAAAAACGTAATTAGCATCCTTAAGCTCTAATACGTTGACTGTCAGAACAGGCTTTATAGAGGCAGAGATCTTTAGACTAGATTTTGAAGGTAAGACAGAGAATGGCAAGGGTGGAAGACAGGTAAATATTTCAGTCAAGAGTATTGGAGTATTTGGAAATGACCAATTATAGCATCATTCTTCTCTACCTAGGATTTGGAACAAATCATTAAAAAAGTCAATGGAGTAGCAGATAGAGAAAAAAAAAAAAATATATATATATATATAACCAATACATGCCAAGTTGGAGAATGTAGCTTAATATAGGCCTGCTGACCAGTCTCGAGATTATGGAGACTTAGCCCCATGGTCATAGATAGTGATGAACTGGGGTAAGCCTCCAGACATGGGTGTATGTATGTAAATTTTGTGTATGTGCGTTTGAAACAATCGAATATGTGACTAGAAAGGACGATTGAAAGAGACTTAGCTCCTTGGTATATAGCTTGTATCCTATTTTAGATCACTCTTGCATGTGAGGGATGCTTTGGTGGGAGGGGAGACAGAGGAAGACAGTAAGTTCACTTCTCCCTTTTTTGAAGTAATCTAGAAATGAAATGATTAGCTTATGAACCAGTACAAGGGAAGTGAGGGTAGAGTCGCCAGAATAGGTTCAAGACAACAGTTCAATAGCATAGGCCTGCTTGGTGAACAGTTCGATGTGGAAATGTGGGAGGCCTAAGCAGCCTCAATTCCTTCTTCCAAGTTAATGGAAGTCTGATCAGAGTTTACTGGAAAGTTTTTGCTGGAATCTATGACACATTTTCAAAGAAAGAGCACTCTTCATAATTATGTTTACTAGCCTCCTAGTATAGGAACCAGATCTGTTCTGTGATTGTCATGCCATCTCTGCTTGATAGCAGCACTGATCTTGAGTTTAGACAAACTCAGAGAACACTGTAGGATTCATCCAGCATTATTTATTTGGTTTTCAGAAAGGCTACAGGATGCAATCACAGCGTGAATGGAACAGTAGAATGGAAGTCCCATGACTTGTAGGCACAGCTTCTGAGGTCCCCATCATTCTACAATTGGAATGAAATAAAAGTGAGCAGATGCAGACAAACTCAGTTTAGGAAAGCCATAAGTTCTGGGCTCTTTTAGATTTTATAGACTAGCTAATCTCTTAGACTCAGGATTGTAATTCTAACTCTCATTCTCTGGTGCAGCTGATTCTTACCACTGAAAATTATTCATTATTTGATGAATAACCTTGCTAATAAGGTATAGGTTCTTGGTCCAGTACATAGTCCTTGGCTGGATTATTATTTATCTTGGAGCTGGTATATGTACACTCCTAAAATTCCTTCCATTACTGTTAAAGGAGGATTTGCAGTATCAACTTCCGGATGTCTCTGAGAATAGAGGAAATGTCGCGGAATCAGCTCTTAAGCCTTTCATTCCAGTAATGAAGAAACAAAAATCAAGTGAAATATAAAAAAAACTGTATTGTACCAACTGTTTAACCAACTTTAGTCTAGAAAATAATTGTTAGTGCATCTGGATGTTCAATGATTGTTCAAGTGGCAAAAACGTAGCCCCAAACAAAACCAAACCCAAAATCTCTGGCTGATTTAAATAAAAAATGAAAATAATTGACTAAAAGCCTAGAGGCAAAATACAGCCTCAGATACAGGCTGATCTGAGGTCTGTTCTCTGCGTTTTGACATATACTGACTTATTGATTAGGTAGGCCCAACACAGTAGCCCCTCTAGATGCAAGGCTCAGTTTTCCCAGTATTTAAATCTAATGGGAAAGGAATGTATTTTTCTTCCAAAATTTTTATTCTGCTTCATTGGCTCTGATTGGGGCATATTTCCATTTTGAGCCAATCACCCTGAGGCCAGGGAATTTGGCGCTCTAGTTGGCCACACTTATATTTGAAGGTTGAGCCTGTAAGAACGGGAACAGTGTGCTTCCTCGAGAGGGAATTTGAACAACTGTTACTGGAAACATGGTGAATAGATGCTGAATGGCTAAAAAAGTCATTTATATTTAGGATATTTTTTATCTCTCAACTTATAGGAAACCCCCTCAAAATAACTTAAAGATAAAACAACATTCATTAATTCACATACATGGGAAGTCCAGAGACGCAGCTGATTTCTTATAAGGCTGCACCAGGGGCTCAAATGATGTTGGCATGACTCTGCTTCACTTGCACTCTCTCACTTCTCTTTATGTTATTTTAGCAATCAGGTTTCTCCACAAAGAGGGCAGATGGCAACTGGAAGCCTTGTGCTTGCTATAAAGCTAGAAACGTTCAACTACTTGAACACTCTCAGTGGACAAAAGCTGTCTTTACTGTTAGCTCCAGAATCCTTGACGAAGACTTTGTGGCTTTGTTTGGGGTCAGCTTCCTATTCCTACATTAATTCCTAGGTCCCAAGACACATGGCTACTTTGGCAATATTTGAACCCAGTTTTACCAGGTGAGACCAGGTCCTGGGATTAATGACCCCACACGGCATCAGAAAGTCAAGTTTCCTGAAAGAAAATTGCTATATATCAGAAGAAGAGAGATGAACAGACAAAACCATAGCCACCGCAGCACACTATGGCTGTGTAGTTGCCTCTGAGGGACTTTACTATTGTGCCCCTATTAACTTTATTTATGAATTTTCTCACTCCTCTGAAAGCCGATCACCAATCACAAATGTCTGTCACAGAAGTTTTTTAAAATGAAAAAGAGAAAGATCACATATGTCTTCCACTTGATCAGAACATATCTACTTCTTGCAACTAAATTTGGAAGAAATTTGGGAGGACTCATGAAATTTCTGGTAATAGGCCTGGTATTTTCTTCTGTAAAGCTACACTCACCAGATCAGAGGAAATAAGGCTACCCAAATGACTAAGGTGAGTTCCACCACCGACTGAGTTTTGATAGTTGTGACTATTGCTAATATCATCTCTTAAATAGAGTATCAGAGCAACAGGAACATCTCTCCTTAGCACTCCTAGAGTAACTTTGGCAACATTCTTATTTAGCTGTAATTCCTTTATAAGCAAATCTTCTGGAAATCAGCTTTCAGAAAGGGAGATCAATTAGGGAGTCCATTCTAAACTCACATATCTTTAGGATTAGGCTTGGAGGTGAGTAGGGTGCTTTTGGTGAGGTAGATTAGAGACGATTCACTTTGTTTGTCCACCACTTGCCACACATTTCTGTATGTGTGAGCTAAGTTTTTTTTCATGTTCATCAGTAGGAATGAACCCACTAAAGCCGATTAACTCACACCAAGGGTTTAAATGGAATGGAATAAAGATGGCTTATTTAAATCACACGCATTTTGAGGATCATTAGAGCTCTGTGTCCTATGAATAAGGACGATTAAAATTCAGCAGAGTTTTGTGTATTCTTAATATGCGTTTAGTTTACACCACAACGTTGTCTTTAACATACCATTATGCGGTGTGCTGTGACTGCTATTCATAATGGCACACGCTTAGTAATATGCATGATGATACAGAATAAGTTTAAGAGTCTTTACATTATTCTTAATATACTAATGGTTTCTAGGGCTACATGCAGCTGTGAGTGCATATTAACAGAGGTAGCCCACTGAGAATTATGAATCTATAACACAAAATTTTCAGAAAAAGTACTTACTGTGTATGTAAAATAGCAGCCCTTTAAAGCTTGAAACTTGGGTTGGTTAAAATTGCTCCTAGAAATATTTTTAAAAGAAAATATTCCAGAAGTAATAAGTGAACTGAATGGATTTGTGAATGATTGCTATAAAGTCTTCTTTTTAAGGTAATAACTCATAAAACTGCAAAAGGAATAGAAAATTATCTTTTTATGCATGTGCAATATGAAATCAATTCAAATGAATTTCAGTAACAAATGTTCTTGATGTTTTTGCCATCTTAATGGATCTCACAATTTATCTTTTATTCTTGTTGATTGAATGATACTGAGACAGAAAGAATCCTATTTCTTTGTTAATTTGAGCTCAATCTCTACAAATGTAGACAATATAAAGAAGTATTTGTAAATGGTCATTTTTGACCTTATTTTGGTAATGTCCATTCTCACTTCCACTCCTCCCTAAAACCTCTCTAAAATTCTCGTCATCCTATAAATTAGTTCAAACACTTGAATGTCATACATGAAGTTCATTGAGAACTGTCCACTACTCTCCCGGCACTTAACTTTCTATACCTCTCGTAGTCTCACACAGTATGCCTCAGTATTTTACAATTATTCATTATCTTGTGGTCTGCACACACCATTCCTTTACCCTGGAATGTTTGTCTTGCCCCTCTGGACACCATTTTTCAGTTTCAATACACAGTTAAAGCTTCATCTTCTCTATAAAATGGCCCTTGACCCTATGTGTGTTGTACCTCCTACCCCAGTTGACCCCAATCATGCCCTTAGTGACTCCCTTTATCCATTGCTGGACTGGGTAGACTGACCTCCATCAGTGTACTTGCTGGGCATCATGGTCATAAAACAGATAAAATAATACTCTTCCCATGGGATTGGCATATGTTTGAAAATATGTGTAATTGGCAGTATCTAGCACATACTATATACAGTACATATGAGTTACATTCTTATTGCTGCTAAACTAATTTTAATTATTTTAACATATGAGTCTCTTCTACTAGTCTGTGAATTCCTTGAGGGCAGGTACTATGTTCTATTCTCATTTTACCTTCAGGATCAAGCATAATACTAAGCATAAAAGAGGTGACCAATGAATGCATGTTTCATCAATACATTGAATGTTTCACTAAAACACTTCATATATTGTGGAATTATTTTACACGTGAATTGTTGTGATATTTCATTAGTTCTAAGATTCACTTTTTGCACATTTTAACTTCTCAGAAATTAGAATGGGTTGTCACAGCTTGATTAACAGCACTCATTTTTTCATTTTATTTTATGAAACATAAAATAATGATATGTCTTACATTTGGTGGTGTCTTAAATTCAAAGAAATGTGGTATTTCTGTTTCTTAATAGAGTTAATAAAATCGGTTAAAATATCGAAGTGTCTGTATTAGTCAGAGTAGTCTAAGTACCATAATAAATAACTAGAATGTCTCAGTGGCTTACCAGAGGTTTAGGTGTTACTCATGTTCTAGTCCAACGTGGGTTAGAGAAGGGATGAGGGGAGCCTGTTGCCATGCAGCCTTTCAGGGAGCTATGCTTCTTCCATCTGGTGGCTACTGCATCCTCTGGGGTGGGATATCCTCTGCTAGATTTTCTGAATGAAGGGAAAAATGAGAGCACAGATAACTTCACAGCAGACTTACCAACCAGTCTTACAAGTGGTATACATCACTTGCTTTCACATTCCACTAACCAAACTCAGTCACATGGCCCAACCTAACTGCAGGAAAGACATGACATGTAGTCCAGATATGTGCCAGGAGGGAAAGGGAAGTGGGTTTGGTAAGTACATAAAAATGTCTGCCACATGTCCAGTGCTGCACGAGACAATGTTGAAAACACACATAAAAGTCACCACAGCTCCTACCTACAAAGAGTAGACAATTCAATCTTTGTTTATTTAGTCTGTAAATATCTATCAAATACCTCTTACAATCCATACCATGTGCTACATGATGTGAGGCATACAGAGCTCAATCAGATTTGGATCCTGCTGCTGAAAATTTTTATTATCTAAGATAAAATAGGCACGTAAATAATTATAATACAAGAGAGAAAGTGAAAAGGATCATACAATAGAAGATGCATCTACCTGGAGAAATCAAGGAATGGTTTTGGAAGAGAGACATGTAGACCTAGACTAAAATAAAGAAGGCTTTGAACCAGAAAGGATCCCAGGAAGCGGGAGAGCCCTAGACTCAAATTGTCAAAGAGTATGAGGGCGCAGGTTTGATTAGAAGCTTCCAGAGATTCTCTTGGAATAAGAAATGGTCTCAAAGAGCAGAAATAAATCTTACTGAATGGAAGCCATCTAAAGAGAGGGATCTGAGCAATGTCTTGAGGAGCAGAGAGCATTTTGTTAGGTAAAGCTTAGGCAGGAGAGAATAAAAAAGTAAATGCTCAGAGGCAAAATCTCCACATTGCCACCTTTGGTTCTGTCATTTCAGTAGCTGTGTGAGCACATATTTTCCTTGGTCCACATCACTACCACCCAAGCAAAATAAGATGTAATGGGTCATGCTCCATAGGTGAGCCTGTTAAGAACTCACTATCTTTTTCATTTATATGTCATATAATATAGTATGATACATGCATAATGTATAATACATGTATATATGACTATATTCATATATATACTACATATATATGTATATAATATGCCTATATATGTATATAGTCATATTAGTCTTTTAAAAATAACATTGGGGACCACAGTAGACTCCTTTGGTACCCAGTGTCACATCATCTCTTACCATATCTGATTTCAGCTGCAACTGTGCTGCACAGTTCCATGGGAACTCAAACTCTTATTGTGTTGGTAGCTTTCCTACAACAAAACCTGTAGGTCCAGAAGTCAGGAAGACGTTAACAGCCTCGGGGCAATCCTCAACCCGTGACGGGGGTGGTTGAGGGGAATCAGTGGATAAATGCTCATATGTATTTCAATTCAAATATTTAAAAATCTTTGAAGAAAATGTTTGCAATCTACCCATCTGACAAAGATCTATATCCAGAATTTACAAGGAACGTAAACAAATTTATAAGGAAACAAATAACTCCATCAAAAAGTGGGCAAACGATATGAACAGACACTTCTCAAAAGAAGACAATTATGTGGCCAATAAATATGAAAAAAAGCTCAACGTCATTATCATTAGAAATGCAAATCAAAACCACAATGAGATACCATCTCATGCAGTCAGAATGGCAATTATTAAAAAGTCAAGAAACAATAGACGCTGGTGAGGGTGTGGAGAAATAGGAACGCTTTTACACTGTCGGTGGGAATGTAAACTGGTTTAAACACTGTGGAAGACTGTATGGTGATTCCTCAAGGATCTAGAACTAGAAATATCATTTGACCCAGCAATCCCCTTACTGGGTATATACCCAAAGGAATTTAAATCATTCTACTATAAAGACACATGCACCCGTATGTTTATTGCAACACTATTTACAATAGCAAAGTCATGGAATGAACCCAAATGCCCATTCATCATAGACTGAATAAAGAAAATGTGGTATATATACACTATACATATATGTAGCCGTAAAAAGGAATGAAATCATGTCATTTGCAGGGACATGGCTGAAGCTGGAAGCCAGCATTCTCAGCAAACTAACACAGGAACAGAAAATGAAACACCGCATGTTCTCACTCATAAATGGGAGTTGAACAATGAGAACACATAGACACAGGATGGGGAACAACATACACCAGGGCCTGTTGTGGGGTGGGAGGTGAGGGAGGGAACTTAGAGGACAGGTCAGAAGGTGCAGCAAACTACCATGGCACAGGTAAAGCTGTGTAACAAACCTGCACCTTCAGCACACGTATCCCAGAACTTAAAGTAAAAATTTTTAAAAAAAGAATAACTATAAAGCAATAGTCATCAAGACTATATGGCATTAAAAAAAGGATAGATATATGAATCAATGTAACAGAATAAAGTGTTCACAAAATAGACCCACACATATATGCACAATGGATATTCAGAAAAGGTGCAAAGACATTTCAACAGGAAAAAAAAAGATAGTCTTACTAATGTTGAAATAATCAGACAATCATCAAAAAAAGAGAAACTTCAATACCCAAAATGTGGAATAAATATAACGTTCATTGGTAAATGAATAAAGAAAATTTGTTATATAAACACAATGGAATACCATTCAGCCTTTAAAAAGAAGGAAATTCTTTCATTTGCAACAACATGTTGAACCTGAAGGACATCATGTTAAGTGAAGTAACCCAGACACAGAAAGACAAGTACTGCATTATGGTACGTACGTGTGAAATATAAAAAAGTTGAACTAGAAACAGAAAGTAGAATGGTGGTAGTAGGCGCTGGGAGGTGAGGAGGCCAGTGAAATGGAGTGATGTTGGTCAAAGGCTACAGCTTCAATTAGACAGGATAAAAATCTTTTGGAGATCTATTGTATAGCATGGTGGCTATAGTTAATAGTAATACTTGAAAATTGCCAAGAGATTAGATTTTTAAATGTTCTCATCACAAAAAAAATTCATATGTGAAGTGATTAAAAAATACTCTTCAAGAGAAATAATAAGTTTCCTTATTGATTGCTGGCAAAGGGGAAGAAATATTGAAGGTGTTTCAGGAATGGAGGAAACATTCTCCAGAATCATAAATTAAGAAACTTCTTACCAATGTATAAAGAAATTGTGATATAAACACAATGGAATACTATTTAGCCTTAAAAAAGAAGGAAATCCTGTCATCTGGCACAATATGGATAAATCTGGAGGACATTATGTTCAGTGAAGTATTTCAGGCACAGGAACACAAATACTGCATAATCTCATATGTGTAGTGTAAAAATGTCAAATTCATAGAAACAGAGAGTAAAATGGCGGTTACCAAAGGCAGTGGGGGTAGGGGTATTAGGGCAAGTTGGCCAAAAAACACAGTTTCAATTAGACAGGAGGAATAAGTACAAGAGATCTATCATACATAATGGTGACTATAGTTAATAATATTTTATATGTTTGAAAATTGATGATGTGTCCTCACCACAAAAAGTGTGTGAAGTAATGCATATGTTAACTTTGCTTGATTGAGCCATTCCATAACGAATACATGTATCAAAATATCATGTTATACACAGTAAGTGTATGCAACTTTTACTTGTCAATTAAAGAAAATTTATGAATTTTCCTTGCTATGGACCTCTGGAATGATCAGACATCTTCCAAGGTGTTTGGATTTTTATTGGGTTACTGCTCTTTTACCTTAGTAAATGCTGACTCTTTAAGTCTTCCTTTAAATATAAAAGATATCCCTTCTTTGTCTAACAGCTATATAAGCCTATCAGCACCTTAGTAACCTTTACAGGTTTATATCTATTTAACTCCCTTAATCTGATTTGCATTAGTCTTTTTAAAAGAAGCAATATTTTCTCTTGCTAGACACACTTTGAAATTGATGTGGTTTAAATCTTCCCACACATAAGAGTGGTGACTTACTGCTTTCCTTAGTTGCCAGCAGACTGAAGAGATGCCAATAACAATGAAAGAAAACACAGGCTTCCCTGCCTCTCTGTCACCTCAAAATTCTATAATTCTGAATGGCTAAAATAAGAAAATATGATAGGGATACCATCTGGGCTTTTATTATAAAAGTTAACTGCAGAAAACATTATTAGCGATACACACGTCTACCTCGCCTTGCTTACAGATTTCCTCAAGCTCTAATGTTAGCTGATAGAATGCAGTTTACAACTTTAACGTACCTCATTTTGATATGGATGACAGCAATGATAAGAATATCAAAAAAGTTATACAGATTGTTTACTATCTGCTATGAAGTATGATACATGTTTACATTTAATTCACTTATTCCTCAAAACAATCCAATGAGGTAGGTACATTTTACAAATGAAACATTTTACAAATGAAACATTAAGCTTAGAGAAAGACTAAGTAATTTTCCTTAAAGTTACATCCTAGTAAATGGCAGGTCCCTTCAAAGCAGATCTGTTTGATTTAGATTGCATTGATCCCATTTAGTTGAAATGACAAACTGGCTTGTTCCTTCCCCTCTTTATTCCTCCCTTCCTTCTGTCCATCCATCCACGTTATTCCTCTTATCCTTGTATAGATCCATACTGAATACCTTTTCTGTACTTGATTCTGGCTTATAATCTTTTATAGGCTTATCAAAATGCATCCATTGGGTACAACCACCGAGGTGTAATGAACCTAGAAGAGTATCTAAGTGGTTACACTTCCCTCCAGATGCAGGAAAAAGGAAAAAAAAAAAAAAAAAGCTACGTCATTCCAAACAGTTTTAGTTCCCCTTGAAACCTTCCTGGGATTGGGAATTTAGTTCTTTTAAAACAGCCCATTCTTCAAATTTCAGCCTTAATCCTTTTCTTTACATGTCTGTGGTAACTAGATTTTATCCCTGTGCTCTGCTAGAGCTGCCTTCAGGGGAAGACCCAGCTTGTCTCCAGAGACAACGGAGTTGCTAGACGCTTTGGCTCCCAATCAAGTGGAAAAATGGGTTTAGAAGGGTCAATTCTAGTTGCCTCGATCAATTTCCAAATAGGAAAGTTTGACTGCCATTATCTCCTTTTTCAAGTAGAGAACAGATATTTAAAATTTCTGATCTTCCAGTTGAATTTCCAAATTGATCGGGAGGATATTTATTTATCTCCCTCTCCTTTTCTTCACCTCCTGCTCATTTTTTCTTTGTTATTATCAGAAACCAACATAAAGTTTCTATCCAACTAATTGTCTCTCTATTTTATCCACTGTTTCTCTTAGGTATTTTTCTATCTGAAGCTTGTACTCTAGCACAACCTCCACTGAAGGTAACTCTATATATTCTGATTTATTCAAATCCAATCAGCTAGAGTTAATGAATTCCTAAGGGCAGGAGATCAATCATGTGCTATTTATACTTAATTAATTTCATGTTGCCTTACTTGTTTTTTATAACAACGTTAAAGCATTTGAAAAAAGCATATTTGTGATACATTCTTATCTTAGAATATTTTTTCTTATATATTGACAGATTTTACTATACCAAAATCATAAAAATCTGACTTTCTTCAGGACTTGTAGGACATGCACACTAATAATACTTTTATTTGCACAAGAGTTCTCCTCACGAATTTTCTCATTTCCTCCAAGGTAGAATTGATCTCATCCCCGTATTTTGGTCTCAAATTAAACTCAATTGTAACAGTTTATTGCATGTGCTTGTTGATGTGTTTGCCTCTCTTTCTGGGCCATGAACTCCTTTGTCTCCCTGTGTTTATGTGTAACAGGCTGGTTATACACAATGCAAAGGGATATGTCAGATGAAAGAAAGAATGGCTCAACATAGTTAACTGTTGAATAAAATGAAAGCATGCTATAATCTATGTTCCTAGGCACTAGGGTTTTAGTATAGAGAAAAAGAAGGGCTACATTGGAAGAAGAAAACAGTTTTGTGGAAAAGCGAGTATATTGAGGGAAGGTTGAGAAAACAGAACCAGGGCATGAGAGACCCATATCTTTGAGAAGCAGGTATAACATGGACACAGGTTCTTTTTTTTATCAAAGACTCTCAGACTTCACTTTGGTTGCCATGCCAGTTGCTAATTTTCCTTCTCAACAAAGTAGGGAGACCATGTAGGGCAGGGGACAGCAAACTTTTTCTATAAAAAGCCATATAGCAATTATTTTCAGCTTTGCAGTCCATATTGTCTCTGCAGAAAATTCTCAGCTCTGCTGCTGTGAAAACAGCCATAGACTGAGGCCATGTGTAAGTGGTTTGATTAAACTTTATACACAAACTCAGGCATTGGACTGGATTTTGCCCACAGGCATCATCTGTCGACTCCTGATCTAGCATAGCAAGATCTTAGTCTGTGCCTTCTGGTTCTCCCTCTGCTCTGTTGTGTTTTCATGGCTTGTCCAGCAAATTGATCTAATGTGCTATTAAGAGCTTTCTTCTCGGAATGAACAAATCACAATTTTGCTTGTTTACTAACTAAAATTCCTTAACAGAAAACAAAATATTTAATTTCCAGTTTAGCTATACACTATTCACTATTCAAATAACACAATGTCTGAAATTAACTCACTAAAATATTTTCTATTAATAAACCAAAAAATTCCAATGATTGATACTAAATCTTTTCCAGTAGTCCAAAAGAAAATAGACAAGGCAGAGGTGATAGCTTCATTTATCTGAGGTTGGGAAATTGGTAGATGTGGAAGTGGTAGGGGAATAAAAGTGGCAGAAAAGATTAATTGGAGAGGAAGAAAATCAGCTTTGCTGTCCTCATTATTTGATTGAAATTTGGTCCAGTTTACCTTAAACTAGTCATAGAAAAACAGATGTTGAGTAGGATGCAGTTTTTTGGTCAGCCATGCTCTTAAGACTCTATGGCTTTGTTTTCCAAGATTTCTTGAGGGGGATCGGGAATTGTTTAAACAATTCATCTGACCACAGGAAAAGAGAAGTATATTTCAAAGAATTCTAATTGCGGTGGCACTCTATTCTTTGGATTTAAAACTCAGACTAGAGAGGTAGTGATCTGATTGAGGGAGGGTTGAAAGTTTATGTATAAAACTCCGTCCCTGCAACACAAACCTATAGTAATGACAGCTGTAAATAATATTTATGGAATCATTGTTGCTCTGGAAAAAATATATAAATGTTCCTTATATAAAAACAGAAAAACAAAACCAAACTGCAGTAAGTTAGGCTAAAGCTGGAGATCTACTGCTCTACAGGGAGGCTGAAACTGGAGATCTACTATACAAAGAGGCAGTTAAGATCTCAATTTCTGTGGGGAAGTAGGACCTAAGACTTCCACACTCCAGTCAGAAGCTGGAGTAGGAAAAAAGCCAAAATCATTCTCAGGACTGTAGCCTATATTGTAGTGCTGGATGGCATGGCAGGAGGAAGCAGAGACAGCTGAATATGGCTCAAGCCATATGTTGACTTGGACCCTCAATTTGTTACAGCTCCCAGAATGGTAATTCTGAGCTGCCAATACAAGACTTGTTTCTGACTGGAGACTTGGTTAACCCAAATAGAGGCAACTATAAAAAGACCAGACATATAGAAGGGAGTGCCGAGAGAGAAATAGAAAAAAAAGTTAAAATAAAACACAAGGAAATTGTTAACTTGATCTTGCAACTAAAATTCTATGAATGAAAACTAAATTCATAATAGCCAACAAATTTCATAAATGGTAAAATTCATTACCCAGAAAATTACAATCTTCTGAACAGGGCATTAAAATGTACATGGTCAACATCCTCAAAATTATACAGGAAAAATATACAGCAAGAGCAATATATTATGAGCAAATATAAATGATTATGAGATAATATAAAAAATTATAAGAGATAATTTTTTTAATGTATAGGTTTGAGAAATAAAAATCTTAATCACGGTAGTAAACTCAGTCGATTGACCATAGCCAAGAAAGAAAGAATTAACTGGAAGAAATATCCGAGAGCTTGACCTATTATTCAGGAGAGATAGACAAAGAGATGGAAAATATGTGAGTACAATTAAGAAGCACAGAAGACAGGCTCAGGAGACCCAAACTACATATAACAGTTCTATTAGTAGTAAAAAGAGGGAATAGCAGAGAAGTAGCATTTCAAGAGATAATAGCTTAGTGTTTTTCTGAATTGAAGACAAGAAATTTATTGTTACAAAATACACACTGCAAGCTGAAAGGGGAAAATAAAAGTAAATCCAATTAGAATCAAAGAAACCTATAAACAATAAAAAGGAAATCGAATACTTTGAATGTCAACATAGGATAAATGACATGCTACCTAAAAAAGAGTGAAATTAAATTGACAATAGACTTCTAAGAGGCAACAATAGATGTTATAAGTTGCCAGAGAGGGAAAATAACTCTCAACATATAACTATAACTAGCTAAACTATCATTCAATAGTAAAGGCAAAATATCATTTTCAGGCACTAGGATTAAGTAAATTTGTTGCCCATATGTAATTAATGAATGAAGAAATAATGAACTAGTGAATTCGTGAATCTCTACGAAGATATCATTGGAATATGAATGGAGCCTAATTACTGACTCTAAAAAGTATATTAATAGTCACTATCTTAAGATTATTGGGAATAACAATAACCTAGAAAAAGGAAAGGCAGTGTTTGGAGGATAAAACATGTTAGGAGTAAGAGAGAAATAGCAAAAGCTTTAGGTTTTGTTGGAAAAACATGAAAATAAGTAGGATTGTAAACAATTTTAATGTTGCCACTAAAAGAAATACAAATGATAATTTCTAAGTTAACATAGAAATAAAGAGCAAACAAATGTTATCAATCAAACAAAACACTGAAAATGTGTAAAAGGAAACAGTAGATAAAATGTGGTATAGAGAAAACATAAAAGAAAATAGTGTAATTAAGTCTAAATAAATCAGTAATCACAATAAATATAAATGGATTATATTAATCAGTTAAAAAAAGATGATCCAATTTATATGAAAAATAAAAGCAAAACCTAGAATGATAGATGTATCATTGGAAAGGGTGGTTTGAAAGAAAGAGAAGCCAAAGTAAGGCATTTTGGTAGCATTTGTTTTAGTTGGAATTTAGATGACTTCAGTATGATTTTGTTTATCCAGGAAACCAGAATTAATGAAAGAAGTTAATACCAATGAATTTGTCAACACATTATTAAAGCAACTCTGCTTTTCAGGGATTTTGGAATGAGAGATGCTTAAGCTTGAATTCTTTTCGTACCACTTGGCTTTGTGACCCAGAATAATTGTCTAAGATTTTTGTAACTGTGTTCTCATCTATAATACGTTTCATAATACGTTTTTTAGAATCCACCTCACAGGTTTGTGGTTAAAATTAAATTGGATGATGATTTAAAGTGTTTATTACAGTTCAGTGTATATTCGTACCCTTCTTTCTCTTTCCCTTGTACTCTTTAAGGTCCTTTAATTTTGAATAAGATGAAATGAAACATTTGGCTTGATCTGTTTCTATAAAGAAAACTTAGAGATAGCAAAGGGTCATTTAATCTCAGTCTCCAAATATAGACAGTGTTGTACTTGGAAGCGCTACAGGAAATTCAAGATGATACAATAGCTAAGAAATGGGGTTTTCCAGCTTGCATTTGCTTTAAGTCATGAATTATGGACAGGATCTTAGTGAACAGTTAGTTCATCTCCTTCATTTTACCAGTAAGAAAAATGGAACACAATAGATTAGTGTGCTGAGGTTACATAGACCAATGCCTCTTAAGCTTTAATGTACCCATGAATTTCTCAGTATCTTCTTGAAATGCAGATTCTGATTTACTATGTGTGGGTGGAGACTGAGTTTATGCATTTCTCACCAGCTCTCAGGTGATATTGATGCTGCTGCTCTGTGGGCCACACATAGAGTTACAAGGACAGATACGAATGGCAGAACAAACGTTAGAGTCAGAATCTACTAGATACACGTATGCTCTATACTATGCCACACTTTAAGAAGTCTTTCAGGGAATCAAACAAGAGGTTTCTGACATTTAAAAAAGGCACACAATGCAGTGGTTTATAATACAGGAAGAATAGAATTTATATTGATATATACTCTTCTTGGTTTGTTATTGGAAGTCAGGTGGCAACCCTATCTATACAAATACAAATTGAATTGATCAAAAGAGTTGTTAGAGAAGAAAAATCTGAATAATGTCACATTAGAGTTCCCCCTTTGAACCTTTCTGCTAACTTCTCTGGCAAGCTTTAAAATCTATCTCAAAGTGTTTCCATTTGAGGAGGTGCTTTGAAATTCACTTAGTTTGCAGTGGAAACACTTTGGAAGGTGACCAAAATCCAAACAAAAATTCCCTGAAACAAAAGGCATTGGATTGTTGAGTTTGGATTCAGGTATTTTAGTCAATTTTATTTAAGCAATGTTTGTTTCATAAATACTTCTTCCTTTTGAGATTTGTATAAGATTCTTACACTCTTGGGCTCTATTTTCCTGCCTGTTATAATACTAATTATTATTAAAAAAAAAAAAAGAAAGAAACAAGGAAACACTTAAAACTATTATTTAAGTGCTAAGTTTTAGATTTATGGATTTAATAAAAAACAGTGTCTCTTCATTTTTCAGGGCTTGTGCTGATTTATATAGGCTTTACGGGCACAAAAATTAGATTAAAATTTTTTATTGAATCTTGTCTGAAATGCTTAAACTTGAAGGGAGACTTCAAGAAAGAAAATTCATTCTCCCAATTCTCTCATTGGATTTGGCTTTGGGAAAACAGAATGAGTAAGCATACTAGGCTGCTGGTTTATCTCTGGATGCAGCCCAGTCTGCCCAACCCACCAGAGGAAGTTTCTTATCCTATTCATAACCTCACTGGTGACATATTCTGCTTAGTATTTCAAGGTGTGGCAGACTAATTACCATCTATGTAGACAGGGGTTTGAGTTTTCCAGGATCCCAGCAGTTGAGTAGAACTCCTTTTGACTTGCTCATAAATTCTCAGGGGATTTCTTTAGTGAATTTGAAAAGGAACTTGTTTGTCAGAGCTCAAATTCAAATTTCGGTGTTGCAGCTTCCTGCAGATCTAATCATAGCTTTTCTCTGCTTGGTCATGATTTTCTTCATTTGAGCTCAGTTTGATCTCCAGAAGTCCAGTAGTGCTTCATGCACCTGGATGAACATTGAATCAGGAGGACAATTAAATAGCTGAGAACAATGAACTCAGGGATGTCTGCCTTTCGTCTTTGTTTAAATTCAGGAATTCTTCTGGGCTTCATTTTCAGGATGATCAAAACTCTTTGGTTTTTACCCATCAGTTGCAGACTACCAGCAAAGTGTGGAATTGGTTTCACTACCTTGTGAGATTGCTGGCGACAGTGACTCATGCAGGGATGGTTATTTGCTTCCTGTGATTTTCCTGCCATGCAGGTGGTTGGTTATAAAAAAAGAAAGTTATTTTCAGATATGTCTTGAAATAATATCACCTCTGTCGGGTTGCCTAAGGTAACAGGACACTGAAGAATGAGGGGTACTGGGGGATTGGGGCTTGGTCTTATATCAGTGCATCAGAATGGAGCTGAAATGACAAAGTATCTGTTAGAATATCTACATGTAGAATGTAGTGCTATAATTGCTTACGGCTAAAACAATTAAGAAACATTGCAATAACATAATTATCTTGTTAGGTGAGTTGGTTGACTGTGGTAGTTTTATTAATGCGTTTTTTTAATATGAAAGAAATGTTTACCGTAAAAGTCATTAAGCAGGAATTATGATACCTAGTCTTTGCTTTTGTCATTGTCACTCCACCATACATTCGATCCCATGAAGAACCCCCGACTACCCAGTGCTTCCATTCTCTCATCTAGGACAGTGAAGACTAGGTTTTTGAGAAATTTATGTTTAGCACGTGAATTGTACATAATGCTTTTGAGGCGTAGGTGTTAAATGGATTTTAAATATTAAACATTCCTGGAGCATTGGTGTTTTCATACTGCTAGTGGTCAGAAATATTAAAAAAGTAAATATCTATTGTCATCCACAAAATACATTGGTTTCTCCTCCTGGCACAAATTATTACCCCATTTCTTAATTTTCCAACTTGTGAATTTAGTAAAAGCACACTAAGCTCTGTTGTCCCTGTGAATTTAACCAATCAACAAATGCTTTTGAGTATACTTCCTCAGAAGTACCATGCAATTGTGTGGGGATGTTGGCTTCCGTGGTGACAGCGAGGTCTTTGGATGCTATTCTGTTTGCTAAGATCTCACTCTCCCTCCACCCAGCTTGAAGCCACCCAGTTTCTATGTGAGGGGTTTGGAGGCCATTATGAGTCAGGCAACAGCTTTCTCATTGATGTGGTCATGGGCTTCTTCTGGGAAACGATGCAATGGCCCTGGCTGCAACCAACAGAACGTCTGCTGCCTCAGAGTTGCTGTTTTTCAGAGCTAATCTTTTTTTCAGTTTATTTTTACATTTAGACTTTATTACCATGTAAAAATACAAATATCAGAAGAAGCACAAATTAACTCTGAGAGGATATTACTGACTTAATCTCAAGAGATATCATGACTCCCATACATCTAGTTTCAGCTGTTATCACTGGAATATTTCATATTAATCAAGGAGGATATGATTTTACTGGAGGAACCAGTTGGTACTGCTGTCAATTTTTCCTGTGTATGGTTCTATCATCTTTTTAATTTGAGGATAGGAGAATTTCTTCAGACTCTGAGTCAGAATAAGATCTAGGAAAAGGTGACATGATCTATATTCTTAATTTAAGAACCTGTTTCTAATGATCAATATCTGCATCAAAAGTGTAGTTTTTACTCTTTCACTTTAAATGTAGATCAAGTAGCACTTCTCACTCATATATCTTCTTCATTAAGCATTTAATTTATTATGCTTTTTTTAAGGCTTGGGATGAGGGAACTATTAGTTTATAAAAGAAAATAACTTTTTGACTGAGTTTGAATTCTGCCGAGAGGAGGCAGAAAATTGGAGCTGAAATTGGACAATGTGAGCACTTGGGTGAATTTAAGTGAATGATAAGGTATGTATTTTCATTTAAATAATCACTAGACCAAATTTCCAAAGAATAACTTGCCTCTAAGGAAATAATTGTTCACTTACAGTAAAAACACAAGCAAAGCGAGTTTAAGCACCCAGTGAAAGTTTCAAATTTACACTGGTGTTAAGACAGGGGTCCCCGACCACAAGTGTGTGAGGAACTGGGCCGCACAGCAGGAGGTGAGCGGCAGGCACGTGAATAAAGCTGACCGCCACCTCATGTCAGATCAGCTGCAGCATTGGATTCTCATGGGAACGTGAACCCTGTTGTGAACTGTGCATGCAAGGGCTCTAGATTGCACATACCTTATGAGAATCTGATGCCTGATGATCTGTTATTGTCTCCTATTACCCCCAGATGGAACCATCTAGTTGCAGGAAAATAAACTCAGGACTCCCATTGATTCTCCATTATGGTGATTATGTAATAATAATAGAAATAAAGTTTGCAATAAATATAATGTGCTTGAATTATCCCAAACCCCTCTCCTGCCACCCCTTGCCCCCAACCTGTGACAAAATTGTCTTCCATGAAACCAGTCCCTGGTGCAAAAAGATTGGGGACCACTGCATTAGGGCATAGATAAAAGCCACCTACAGGCTGAGTTAAGGTAAGTGTTTTGTGTTAATCTTGTACTTTAGGAATTTAAGCAATGTTACCATGCGCCAAACAAATGGTACTTTAAAAAAGAATGGGAAAGAAAGACACTTTTACTAAAATAGTTCCTCAGTAAAAATAATAGTTCCTCAATATTTATTAAGCAACTTCTACATCCTAGACACTGTGCGAAGTGAAGGAGCTCTGGCTCACTTTGGTAAGTGTCCAATACCATCTAGCATGACCCCACCTTCTTCCTTACTGCTTATCTACAATGACCAAGTCTCAGGTCCTGGAAGGTGTCTCTTGGATACTGCTCCTGTATTGGGTGGGTATATATTTAGGATCATTAACTCTTCTTGTTGCATTGATCCTTTTACCATTATGTAATGCCCTTCTTTGTGTCTTTTGATCTTTGTGGTTTAAAGTCTATTTTATCAGAGACTAGGATTACAACTCCTCCTTTTTTGCTCTCCATTTGCTCGGTAAATCTTCCCCCATCCCTTTATTTTGAGCCTATGTGTATCCTTGCATGTGAGGTGAGTTTCCTGGATACAGCACACCAATGCATTTTGGCTTTTTATCCAATTTCCCAGTCTGTGTCTTTTGATTGGGGCATTTAGTCCATTTACATTTAAGGTTAATACTGTTATGTTTGAATTTGATCCTGCCATTTTGATGCTAGCTCGTTGTTTTGCCCATTCGTTGACACAGTTTCTTCATTGTGTCGATGCTCTTTACCATTTGGCACATTTTGGGATTGGCTGGTACTGGTTGTTCCTTTCTATATTTAGTGCTTCTTTCAGGAGCTCTTGTAAGGCAGGCCTGGTGGTGACGAAATCTCTCAGCAATTGCTTGTTCGTAAAGGATTTTGTTTCTCCTTCGCTTATGAAGCTTAGTTTGGCTAGATAGTTGTTCTGGCTTATAGAGTTTCTGCTGAGTGATTCGCTGTGAGTCCGATTGGCTTCCCTTTGTGGGTAACCTGACCTTTCTCTCTGGCTGCCCTTAGCATTTTTTCCTTCATTTCAATCCTGGTGAATCTGACGATTATGTGCCTTGGGGTTGCTCTTCTTGAGGAATATCTTTGTGGTGTTCTCTGTATTTCCTGGACTTGAATGTTGGCCTGGCTTGCTAGGTTGGGGAAGTTCTCCTGGATAATATCCTGAAGAGTGTTTTCCAGCTTGAATTCATTCTCTCTGTCACATTCAGATACACCTATCAAGCGTAGATTAGGTCTTTTCACATAATCCCATATTTCTTGGAGGCTTTGTTCATTTCTTTTCACTCTTTTTTCTGTAATCTTGCCTTCTCGTTTTATTTCATTGAGTTCATCTTCTATCTCTGATATCCTTTCCTCTGCTTGGTCGATTCGGCTATTGAAACTTGTGTATGCTTCGTGAAGTTCTCGTGTTGTGTTTTTCAGCTCCATCAATTCACTTATATTTTTTTCTAAGCTGTTTTTTCTTGTTAGTATTTTGTCAAACCTTTTTTTCAACGTTCTTAGTTTCTTTGCATTGGGGTAGAACATGTTCTTTTAGCTCAGAGAAGTTTGTTATTCACTTTCTGAAGCCTGTTTTGGTCAATTCGTTAGAATAATTCTCCATCCAGTCTTGTTCCCTTGCTGGTGAGGAGCTGTGTTCCCTTGGAGGAGGAGACACATTCTGGTTTTGGGTGTTTTCGTCATTTTTGAGCTGGTTTCTTCCCATCTTTGTGGTTTTATCTGCCTGTGGTCTTTGTAGTTGGTGACTTTTGGATGGGGCCTCTGAGTGGATGTCCTTTTTGTTGATGATGAAGTTATTTCTTTCTGTTTTTAATTTTCCTTCTAACAGCCAGGCTCCTCTGCTTTAGGACTGCTGGAGGTCCACTCCAGATGCTGCTTGCCTGGGAATCACCTGCAGCAGCCTCTGCATTCTCGCTGGGAACTGCACTCCAGAGCTCTTTCTATTCGGCCATCTTAGATCATCCAAAATCTCATTCTCTTAAGCCAAGTAGATACAACTCATTACATATGTGTTTTCAAGATAAACAATAACTGTCCTCAAGTAAGAGGACTCAGCAACACCAAATGCTACATGTAGTTTATCCTAATTTTACCTAATAACTGGGGTGACCATATGTGTTAGTTAATTTACTTTATCCAGAGGAAAAACAAATTTATTCTGTTTTTATGACAGGTGGTAGATTTGTAACTTGGAGCAAGGCACCCACTGAAATTAGGCACTTACATTTCCACAAAACTAAATGATAGATGGTATTTCTCTTGAGGTTTACATTTAAAAGAGAAGCATTTTAAATGTTCTGAGGAAAAGGAGGGGAGAAAAATCTGTTTCCCCATTTTCAACAGGAATAATTAAGCCTCTTATTTTTAAATTGTATTTGTTCTTATGTGTGTAACTTTGCAGACAAATCATTATTTGGTTTCACAATTGCCTGCTAATAAAATCTGGTATGTAAATGTTTATCTCTGAGTATTGAGACCATGTGCAATATTTATAACTTTAAATTTGATGAATGTAACCAGTCTACAAGCTGAGTTCCCTGGACATTTGGAATCTCTTTCATAGCACAGTCTTCCTCTGTATGTTCTAAGGAAATGGAGATCCTTTGGAAACAAAGGATCTGACTTATGTGTTTTCTTACGTGCTATGACCCTTGGTCATAATTCTGTGGCATGCCCAACTTTTGAGATCCTTGGTTAATTTGTGTAGAATTAATAATTCTTCTTTCGTTCTTCTTCTCAATTCAGTTACTATTAATGCAGATATATTTATCTTGCACAATCCCTTTCTTGCTTTCATCTCCAACGATAGATGTTACACTCACTGGCAGACCTTATATACGATAACAGTGTCCAAAGACTCTAACTTCAGAGATTCTAATTCAGTTGATTTGTAGTGAGACCCAGGCATCAATATTTATAAAGAACTCTGTTTTGCAGCTGAAGTTCAGAACCTGTGACCCCGAACAACAAATTGGTCCAATAAGTCACTCACCAACAATAATAATTACTCTGTTTGTAAACTGTCCCCGTGCTAATCTTTTTGGAATGCTGGGAGCTTTCATTTTACTGGACACTTTATTAATGACAGACAGCTTATAGAAGTCTCTCATTATCTTCCACACCAACATCACCACCACTGATAACTATAAATATAAACTACACATTGGAATCCTTGGTACCTTGCACAAATCCTAACAGGCACTAGATAAATCTTTATTGAATAAATAACAACTGCCTACTTATTGAGCAGTACATTAGAATCAAAGAGGCAGAGTATAGACTTCTTAAATATAAAGAAGATCTCTTCTTGCATTCTAATCCCAGCTCTGGGGACATAGGATCATAGCAAAATTCAAGTGCATGATTATTTGCTGTTGAGAATAATTAAGGTGTGATCATAGTAAGTGTTAGGCTTTAGAAAAGAGGCAAAAACTCAAAGCCAGAGAAATTTGAATGGTAATTGATTCCTGGATATGTAAATATTTTAGTTATGAGAGATCAATAAAAACTTTCCTGCTATAGCCTATTCATCTTCCCACTGAGGGAAGAAAGAAACAACTACATTTGGATGCTTTGTAGAGTTACCACTATGTCTTCTCATCTTGACTTGGGTGGAAGGGTAATACAAAGAAGAAAATAAAGGAGAAAATTAGGGGAATATGTCTCCTCCTTTAGGAAGGAAGGGAAAAGAAAAATAAGTGAGGGATTAAAAGAGGAAATTAAGTAAGTGAGCTTTTCCTCTAGAGAAAGGGATTAGAGCCGGGTTTTTTTCTTTAATGCAGCACAATATTGTGTTAGCTTAAAAGACACCTAAACAATATTTTGGAACTCTGTGTCTTCTTTGACATGCACCTTGTGCCTATGGTAACTGTGCTTCTTACCCCCTCCTTCCAGACCCCAGCAGATATTTAACCTGGATTTTACCTATGAGTAATCCAGAGAATTCTATAGTTCCCCCAAATGTTCTTCATTTTAAAAAGGAACTCATGGTCAGGCAAGTCTGAAATGCTAGGGACTACAGCCCAATGTATACTAGCATATTAAAGGCCCCGAGAAGACTGAGAGAAAGAAATCTGTGGGGCCAAAAAAAAAAAAAAAAAGCAGGGAACCCTAGAGTTACATAACACAAATGGGTATGGAGTGAGAGGTCTGTATTAGATATGTTAGGGTTATACTGTTAACCCACTTCACCACATTTTCCATCCTATTACCTTAGTTTTGTTATTGTGGGCCTCTATTTGTGTCACAGAATACCTAAGAAAGAGAGGAAAGAGGTTGAATTTAGGAAAACAAGTGGGAAAAAGAGGAAAGTGAAAATAAATAATAATAATAAAGGACCAAGAGAGAGCTAGAACAACAAGGATGCTAAAGCGGAAACCCAATCGAGGTACATTACAGCTAATCAAGGACTTTTCACACGTACCATCTGGGTTCAGAAGATGGGAAGAGAAAATGAGGGATCAGGCTTCCTGGGTCACTGTGTTTGTGATGACAGGATTCCTACTCCATGCACAAACAGATGCGTTCTAGTCTACAGACACTCAGCCTGTTCAAAATAATTGTGATGAAGGTGAGCTGAGCTTATGATAAGTAAGAGTCAATACAGAGAAAGAAATGTCGCGTTCTTTATGGTGATTTTAGAAAAAATTCTCTGATTCCTCTCTGGGACCTAGTTATGACCCACATTACATTTAAAGAAAAATCTTATTTGGGTAACAGTGTCTTTCAACTACGTCGTTACCTAGTGAAAAAATTATCATAACCAAAACCCAACTGACTATAATCTTGCAATAACTAGAGAAACTTTCTTCACGATGCCACACTTACAAAACCAAATATCAGCAAAAGCAGCAGACAGGAAGGATTTATGAGACGTGCAAAAATTCCAGCAGCATGAGTTTGAGTTCCACAGTGTTTTCATTTTGAACTCCTAATTTGGTATAGGCTGGGCAGTTATGATTATCTCATTTTGCAGATGAAGAAAGACGATTTGTCCAAGATCACATTGCTATGATGTGATCCAACTCCAAATTTTATTCTTGTTCCAATACACGTGCTATGTACTTTACTGTGCCCTTGATGTCTACATTAAATTCATATTTACAAAAAAAAAAAAAAATCAGTTAAAAGCTAACAGCTAATGAATATTGAGAATTTACCCTGTTCCAGGCCCTGTTTTAAGTTCTTTACACCATCATAGTCAATCCTAATGATATTCCTAGGGAGAAGGCACTACCGTGATTCTTATTTTACTGATGAGGAACAAAGGCTGGCAGGGGTTGGCAGGTCTGGAACTAAGACTCAGGTCTGTTTGGCACAGGAGCCTATGCTTTGCCACATTGTTATTTGTCTTCATTATCTATTGCTCCTGTAAAAACTTACCATAAACACAGTGCTTAAAACAATGCAAATGTATTATCTTATCATTCTAGAGGTTAAAAGTCCAACATGAGTATCATTGGGCTGAAATCAAGGAGCAGGCAGGGCTGCATTCCTTCTGCAGTCTTTAGGGAAGAATCCACTTCTTAGCCTTTTCTAGTTTTTTAAGGCCAGTCACATTCCTCGGCTCCTGGCCCCCTTCCATCTTCAAAGCGTGCAATGTTTACCAGGTTACATGCCGCTCTCTCTGTTGGGTATCACCTTTGTAGTTATATTGAGCACACTTGGATGATGCAGGCTAATCTCCCTGTTCCAAGGTCTGTTAATCAGCAGCATTAATTCCATCTGCAACTTTAGTTTCCCTTGTCCAGGTAACCTGACATATTCATGGGTTACAGGGATAAGGACATGGACAGCTTTGATGGTTAGGAAGAGTGGGGGCATCACTCCGCCTACCACACTGTTCTTTCTCTTTTTGCAGAAGGCAAGATTTAGAATGCAGTACTACATCTACTTAGGAAGAAAGTGTTACCCGAATATTTTAGAAAGACTTTAAAAAATAGATCTGTAAACAAAAATGACTTGGTTGACAATGAAACAAGAAAATATGATTTTAATTAAACAACCTGGGTTTGCAGTACTGTGCACTTTACAAAGTGTTTTCACACACATCTGATCTCATGGATAACCTTTCCAGGAACTAGGAAAGACCTGGCAGTTAACTAACCCCCTCCCGCCCTCCTTTTCTTGCTTTCTTTTCCTTTTTCTTTTTTTTTCCTCCTTTGGTTCACAAATGTTTTTCCTAAAATAAATCATACTGTGCAGGCCTAGTAAAAATTATAATTTTAACCTAAAATAAATGTATTAAAATTTTCCACAGCTTTCTATTACTTTTTGGTTTAGTTTTCAAGGAACTCTGTCTGTGGGAGGAATTCTAAGTATCATTTGCAGATGGCAGTTTCTTGAGCTGGTTTAATCACGTCAATGAGAAGAAAATGAGAAGAAGGTATTATTGGGAGAAGTAAGAATGAAGTTGCTAAAAAGTGGGCACTTACTCATTTGAGAAAACCATATTGAGCACTTACTATAGGCCAGGCAATGTTCTGGGCTCTAAGGATACAGTAATGAATAAAATAGTCGAGAGTCTCTGTCTAGGGAGCATACACATCAATTTCTAGAAGAAGAGATTTATAATGGACAAATTAACAAATATATATACATGTGTGTGTGTGTGTGTGTGTGTATATATATATATATTTATATATATTTAGCAGTAAGTGTTGGCAATTCTGGTGGCAGGACTGTTATTTAATGTGGGATGGCCAGAAAAGACCTCCCTGGCAAGGTACCATGTGAACTGAGACCTGAAGGAAGTAAAAGATATAACCATGTGTTTATGTGGGGAAGAGTGTTTCAGACACAGGGAATAGCAAGCCCAAAGACCCTTAGGTGAGAATGTGCTTACCATATAGGAAGAAGAGTAAATAAATGATTTTAAATGGAGCAGAGGAAGCAAACTGGAGAGAAATAGGAAATGCGTTCCGAGATGTGATGTGGAGCAAACCATAAGCAAATGTTTGAGGAATTAGTTTTTTAATCTGAGTGTGATAAGTATCCACTGGAAGATCTGGAAGCAGAGAAGAGATGTGATCTGACTTTAGTTTTGAAAGGATCACTCTGCCTTTTGAGGAAGGAGAAGGAAACAAGGGAGGGGGAAGGGAGACCAGTTAAGAGGCTATTAAATTATCCTACCTGATGGTAGAAGCAGAGGTGGAGAGGGGGTCAGATTGTGAGTATATTTTGAAGGTCTACCCGTGAATATGACTGATGAAGGGAAAATAGGGTATGAGAGAAAAGGACGACCCAAATATAACATCAATATTTTTAACCTGAGAAGCTGAAAGACTGGAGTTGATATTTACATAGATGAGTCAGCTTGAGGACAGAGTAAGTTCGAAGAAGCGAATGAGGATTATGTCTTTGGACATGTTAGGATTGAGTGGTCTATTGGGCACTTGAGTAGCAACGTCAAAAGAGAGTTGGATATGCAAGTTTGGACTTCAAAACTGGAAATACAAGTTGGGAGTCATCAAAAGATTGATTATTGTGTGCATTGGTATTTAGATGTTGGAGAACAGAGGAATAGATCAGCAAAGGAGACTGAGATGGGGCCAGTGAAGACAAGAAGTCAACTGAAGAAAGTGTTTTCAGAAGAAGAGAATGAAAACACAACTGGTAGAGAGAAAACATAGGGCTGAAAATGAAGCACTTGATTTTTTAATATAGAGGTTTTAATAACCTTGACAAGAGTTTTTGCAGCAAGTGGCATGGTAAAGATGAAACTGATTGGAGTAAGCTCAAGAGTGATGTGGGGGAGGAAGTAAAGACAGCAACAACAGGCATCTTTTAGGAATGATTTCTATAAAGGGAGGCAATAAAATGGTGCAGTAATAGAGAGCATCATGGTTCAAGGGAAGTCTTTTCTAAACATGGGAGACTGATAGGAAAGAATGAATAGAGAAAAGAAATTGATGATGCAGGTGGAGGACAGTTGCTGGAGCAATACTCTTGACTAGATGAGAGTGTTTGGAGGTGCAAGTTTTCAGAAGTACCACATGCCCCTACCATATCCACCCACTGACCTTATGGGTGGAAATGGTAGGGGCATGTGGTGCTTCTGAAAACTTCTAATAACTCAGTGAAAATATGAGTTAAGGTCATCAGCCAACAACGAAAAGAGGAGACTGGACGTGGGGTGTTAGTAACGAAAAGCTATCATGTAAGAGAGTAGGAAAGTGAGTATGTTAGGAAAATATGAGTTCCACTAGGATTGCTGGTTAAATTTCAGCATGGGTCTGTTTTTCTCTAGCTTTCTCTGGTAAAGGAAGTTAGAAATCAATCATAATAACTGGTGCTATAACATTTAAATTTTCAAAAGTGTCTCTCTCTGGATCATAGTAAAATATTATGAGGGAAGTCTTTAATGTGGTCCACTTTCTATGGGTATTTGCATTTACAACAAGAGGAGAAAGCCTTACCCAATGCCTGGTGATTTAACAATGGAATTTCAGACTTCGGAAATAAGGTTGGTGGGAAATATTTTTGGGGAGTGGGTCCAATTGCCGTTCCTCACATACCAGTATATCGTTATTAATGATGCAGGAATTTGAGCTTTACAGAAAAGCAGTTGTAATTTCTGAATATTCTTGATGGAGGCTTTTAGTTAATGGCAGCGCGAGCATGCCACTTAACTGCTCTAGAAGCAAGAATATAATCGGGACAAGGAAAAGTTTAAGGGAGTAGGATGATTATAAATCTTTCTTACTGTCTCATGGTTGTCTTTTAAAGCTGTGATACTTTTCCAGGGTTTCTCACCAAAGAAAATGATCAACATCGCCATGACTTCCAATATTTTCGCTTGTAGTCCTTGGGCCCATTATTAGGATGCCAAAGTTCTAACACCTTTGGAAAATGAGAATATAGTGGTATTCTCATAACACAAGATACTAATTCTGGTCACTGCTTCCATTTAATAAAGACAAGGAGATGTCTTTCTGTCTCTTAAATGGCAGAGCTAACCTTATAATCTGTCATAGCTTTGCTAAAGCAAGAAAATTCTGAAAAAAATCTTCTGACACATTTTTCAAGACTTCTGGAAAAATAGTATATAAAGAACCAAGAGAGGCTGACATAAAATGAAGACAGCTTACTGTTCTGTCTTTTTCCTTAATTGGATATGCTGTTTTATAAGAAGCTCTATTTTATTTTCATGTACTGCAAGGAAGAGCAGCATAGTTTGATTAAACTGGAAAGATCTTCGTTGGTGCTTTAGCACAGTTTTTCTATGTTAGAGCTCATGTGTGGACATAGAAGTCTAGAGAGGTTTGGGGGTCACGATAGTGTTTTCTGACCCAGGTTACAGTGAGAGTCCTGACTGAACTGTTCCCAAACAGAAAACGAAAGGTAAATAGCACAAAATATAACGCAATACAAAAATGACATTTACTTTTTTTTTAGCATCTGTAATTTATTGGTTTTTATCACTGAATTATTATCTCATTTCTTATCTATTTACCCATCTACCCTATTAAACAAGCATTTATTAAGTATCTACATGGTAGATACTACTGTACATGGTAGATATTAAGTATTTACATGGTAGACTTCATGCTAGATGCTGAGGATACAGAGATTAGTAGTCCTTGCCCTCATGTAGCACACAATCTAATCTTCCAAAGTAGCCAACAGTATTGGCATGAATCATGTCCCTGCCAAAGTTCACAACAACCCAGAACCTCAAAGTGTGACCTTATTTGGAAATAAAGTTTTGCAGATATAATCAAGTTAATGTAAGGTCATACTGCATTAGGGTGGGTCCTAATCCAATGGCTGGTGTCCTCAAAAGAAGAAGAAAATTTGGACACAGCTACACACAGAAGGAAGGCATCTATGTGACTTCCAACCAGGGATTGGAGCTGTGGTCCACAGACCTTTTGCCAAGGATTGCTGATAACCACGTCCAGGTAGGCAGAGGCAAAGAAGGATGACCCTCTAGAGCCTCCAGAGAGAGAGAGAGTGGCACTTCCCACAGCTTGATTTCAGATTTCCAGCCTCCAGAACGGCAAGAGTGCAATTTCTGTTGTTTTAAACTACTCGATTGTGGTCATTTGCTATGGAAGTCTTGGCAAACAAATATAGAGACCTACGTATTTTGATACATTTACACTCATCTCCAAATGTCTTCATTCTTCCCTGTTTCTTTTGTGAAATCATTCCATTTAAATAGAAAAAATGAGAGCAAGTGCTTTGTTACAAGCTGATTTGAGATGCTCTGTGGAGACCCATCCTCTTTTCTTCCGCTCATCTTCATCAGTATTTTTGTCTTAATTCAGAGTGGATGCTTTTTTTTTTTTTTAATACATCTATTTGAAAGTTTGCTTTCATAGTGAAAGTATTTTTGTGGTGGAAATAAAGGCTGTTAGTAGAAGGCTTACTAGAAGCTACCGGCTTTTTTTTTTTTTTTTAAATGAACAGCATGTGAATTGTTTCAAATTCTTCCCCGAATTTCAAATACTTTTTGTGAGAAGCAAAGATAGAAGGAAAAAGATACCATGGCTTCTTAAAACTAATGAAATTTCTACTTGGCCACGTTTTAATAAACAGAAGCCAGCTGAGCCATATTTCTTTTATCTGCACAAAATGAATGGCATTTCAATCAATAGATCCAACAGCAAAGAGCAAGCCATGGTACTTACAGCTGCCAATGTCAAATATGGTAAGTACTCAAGAATACATTGGCAGAGACAAGTTTTGTGCAAATGCTGTTTCGTGAAAAATAAATTCTCACAGTAATTGATGGTGACCATGGAGATCATGTTCTAAATTAATACTGTACAATTACTGATTTGGAGGTAGGAAATGCATTTATTCCAAAAGCTTATCACCTAGCACCCACTGAGACAGAATCACCCAATCAGAAATAGTCTTTCTCATAGAACTATGGAGGTCAAATTACATGTACAATGTGTGCGTGTGTGTGTGTGCATGTGCGTGTGTGTGTGTGTGTGTGTGCATGTTCAAAAATGGCCATGAATATCCTATTATATGCAGGTCTATTACTTTTCAAACCTGTTCAAAACTAGATTATTTTATAAAAACAAGAAAAAGCATTAAAAGATCTATTAGGTGCTTGGGAAATGGAAAAAGTATAAATTACTTGCATAGGTTAGACAATTTTTATGTTTTCTTCAGAGACAAACCTTCTTTCGTCTTGTCTTTTTTGCATCCCTCCCTTCCATTGCACACACACACTCTCTTTTTTCTCTCTCTCTTCTCTCAGGACTAACCAGGTATAAAATCTCAGAACTGTATGGTCAACACCATCTCATGTGGTATTTCTTTTAGAATATTTCTTTCTGAGATGGTTTCCTGAGATAATCATGCTCAAAATTAATCAGAAAATCTCAACTTGATGTAAAACAAATGTAACTGGCTTTCCCTGAGGTGTGTGATTTCATGAGGCATAGCCATTGTGAGGTGCCAAGTCTAAGTTTACTTGTTTATTTCAAGGAGTTAAATAGTTAACCACAGGGAAATCGTGTTCTTCAATGTTGATAAATGTTTGTGCAGCTACTTTAAGATTCTTCTAATTTTTCTCTCAGATTTTAATGTAGTGGAAAAAATTTGATGCCACTGTATAAAAGTGTAATTTTTTTTTTTTGGAGATCGCAGGGACATATATCTTTAAAAAAATAGGTTATAATAGACTACCATATGTAAGCCCTCATCATTTTTAACCAAATATTTTCTTAAATATCTGGTAAAACATAAGAATAAACTGAGCTTCCACAGTGTAACTATGAGGGCAAAATACTGAAAGATCTTGACCTCCTTTGCATAATACATTTCTATAATTCTTAATCATGTCTGGTTAGTTCTGATCAACTCTCAAAAAAGAAAATGACTACTCACTAGAAAAAAATTTAATTCTACCCTAATGCTTGCAGAGGAATAATTATGTGAACCACATATGTAACTATATCCTGAACCCTTAGAAATTGGTCATACATTTCTCAAAAGTTTATCTTTTAAATCTGTTTAGATAACCTTAGCACACCTTTTATCATGTTTTGTGTTAAAATGTCTTAGTTACCTGTTGAGTGCCTGCACAAATGGTGAAATGCTTAGAGAATTTGGGCTGACAATTTTAGTTATTAGCTATTAAGCTGGTAAAGTTAAGTTTATAACCACTGAAGTAACCACTGAATAAATTCTTTACTCAATTTTTATCTTCTATGTTTTGGGCACACTGCAATTCAAGATGCTCTATTGAGTTTAATTTAAATAATATATCTCTATAAATACATGTGGTAACTGGAAACAAAAGAATATATGTAACTCGAGGCTAAGATCCTTAGCTGACACTAGTAATGCGTTCCATAGCTCATCCATTAACAAACATTTATTTGTTATTAACGAATATTGAGGACTGGGCATTGGGAATTTAGTAGTTAAAAAAAAAATTCCTGCCTTTGTGTAGTGCACATTTCATGATGACTTTAATTGCATTATAAACGAAATATTTAATGAAAGATGTATGTAAGTTTGAGCAATGTCACTGGACTTTTTATGGAAGTGAAATTTATATACAGTGTAATATATAGATAGGAAGTGAACAATTCAATGAGTTTTGATAAATATATACACCTGTGTTAAGCACAACTGTTGTCAAACTACGGGACATTTCCATCACTGCAGAAAATTCCCTATGTATTTTACCATTGAGTTTATGCCCTACAGGAGAGATCACTGTTCTAATTTCTATCGCCACATATTGCTTTGGCTTGTTCTTACACTTCATATAAATGAAATTATAGAGTACACATTCTTTCATGTCTTGCTTCTTTCACTCAGAATGAGGTTTTTGAGATTCATTCATGTTATATCAGTAGTTCATTCCTTTTTATTGCTGAGTGTTATTTCATTGTATGAATATACCACAATTTGTTTATCCATTCAAATGTTGATGGACATTCGGGTTGTTTCCAGTTTTTGGTTCTTATGAATAAAGCTGCTATAAACAATCTGGTATAATTTTTTTCCATACAAGTCTGTTGTCAGATATATGCACTGTGAATCTTTTCTCCCAGACTGTAGCTTGCATTTTCATTTCTTAACCGTATCTTTTGATGAGCAGAAGTTTTTCATTTTGATGAAGTCAATTTGTCAATTTTTCCTTTTACGATCACTGCTTTTTGTCTCATCTTTATGAAAACTTTCCCTCCTAGAGTCACAAGGCATTCTGTTTTCCTCTAGATTTGTAGTTTCAGCTTTTGCTTTTAGGTCTATAAACTAGTTCAAGTTAATATTTCTGTGAGCTGGAAGTCAAAGTTTATTTTTTCCCCATGTAATTACTGCATCATTTTTGGAAGAGATTATTCTTTTCTCATCGAATTGCTGTGGGGTATTTGTCAAAAATTCACACACTTGATCATATGTTTCCAGGTTCTCTATTCTGTTTCATTGATTATGCAATACCATATTTTTCATAGTAAATATTGAAATCAGGCAGTGTGACTTGAAATTTTTTCTTCTTTTTTTTCAATATTGTTTTGGCTGTTACTGGCTTTTTTCACATAGATTTAAGAATAACTTTGTGTTATCTACTTTAAAAAGCTCACTGGAAATTTTATTGAAATTGTGTTGATCAATTTAAGGAGAATTGACGTTGTAATAATATTTAGTCTTCCAATCCATAAACATGGTATGTCTCTTGGTTTATGTATATCTTCCTTTATTTCTGTCAGAAATGATGTATACTTTTATATGTCTTTTGGTAAATTTATTCCTATTTTCTATTTCTTGGTGCTATTTTAAATAGAATAAGTTTAAATTACACTTGTCAACTATTTGCTGTTGATACATGAAAATTTAATTAACTTTGCATATTAACCTTGTATCCTTTGAACTTGCCAAATGTACTTATTTGCTTTGTTTTATAGATTCCTTAGGATTTTCTATGTAAAGATGATATTGTCTGCAAACAAAGACAGGTTACAACCTGTCTATAAGAATTTTCAAAATCTTATTAGGAGATAAAATGTTACTGGGGTACAAAAATATTAATGATATAAGTCTAAAAATGAGCCACTAAGCCTTCACCATTTCAAGGTTATGTGACGGATCTGAGACAGAGTTTATTTATATCCTTATTTACCTACATAATTGAGTGCTATCCATTAAAAATACAATGTATGGCCAGGCATGGTGGCTGACATCTGTAATTCTAGCACTTTGGGAAGCCAAGTGGGAGGATTGCTTGAGGCCAGGAATTTGAGATCAGCCTGGGTAACATAGTGAGACCCCATCTCCACAAAAAATTAAAAAATTAGCTCTCCATGGCAACCTACACCTGTAGCCCTTGCAACTGGGAGGCTGAGACAGGAGGACAGTTTGAACCCAAGAGTTCATGGTTACCATGAGATATGATAATGACACTGCACTCCAGCCTGGGTGACAGTGAGACCCTGTCTCTCAAAAAAGAAGAAAAATGCAACCTGAACCATATATGTAATTAAAAATTTTCTAATAGCCACATTAAAAAAGTTAACAGAAATGAATATGATTTACATTAATATTATATTTTATTTAACTCAACATATCCAGTTATTTTAACATATAACCAAATGAAAATTATTAATGAAGTATTTTACAGTTTCAGTTTTAGTACTCAGTCTTTGAAATTCAGCATGTAGTTTATACTTACAACATATCTAAATTTGGATTTAGGTACTTGATAGCCACATGTGGTTTTCATATTGTATAGCATAGATCTAGAGGATAAAAAATATATAGAAACAAAGAACTTGTAGTTAAATGACCGTATATTTTGTCTTTCTACAAATGCACAGAGCCTGACAACTTTAAAATTTTACTTTCTTAAGGCACATATTGTGATATCGAGCATACTTTTTATTTTTAAGTACTGTTTCAGGAAGACAATTACAATCATTAGGAGCCCAAGCTCTGAAGCTTAACTAATTATTTTTCTATCCTTCTTTCCTTACTTACTATTTGAACTTGGGCCAATTCCTCATTCCCTCTTTGCATTCATTTCTAAAATGTTACTTCATCTCTAAAGTCGAGACAAGAATATTGCCTATCACATAGAACTTCTGAGAGTTAAATATAATAAAATTTAGAGAAGTTAAATGAGATCAAACAGTGCCAATTTGCACTGGCACATAGTAAGCAGTCAAGAAATAATAGCTATAATGAGTATTCGTGTGTGTGTGTGTGTGTGTGTGTGCGCGTGTAAACACCTTGTATCTGACCTGGTGAAAAATGAATCCAGTGAAAAGGTGTGTGAACTTATGTCCTTTTTGGTTGGTCTTATGGTTAAACTGAGCTGCATATATCAGACTGATATATTAAAGTGGAGTCATTAGGGACATGACACTTATGAAGAATGTGTCTGTGGAACCAAGCAAAGAAGCAGCTGCCTAGTCTGGTCAACCAGGAGAGGTTCCATCTAGGGATCTCAAAATCACTCTGTATTTGGAGCTGAATGGACTTTTCAGACATTTTCTATGGCTACATTTGCTCTAATTTCTATTTCAGGTCCCTAGCTGCTTGTAACCTCTGCTGCCACTATTGACATCTGGCAGCTCTCTGGTTCAGTAACTTAAGTCAAATTACCTTTTTCTCTTTGTTTTAATAACTATTCCCTCATAGCCTTCTCTCACAAAGCCAGATACGGGACAGAATTTAAAAAAAGAAGTCTCTCTGAGGCAAAGTCTTAGATTTTTGAAAGAATCTATTTTGGACTCACTTTAAAATCCATTCATTTTGATAAATATAATCTAGCATGTGTCTGGAGGCAGACCAGTAAATTTGTGAAGATTCTCAGCTTCATCTCAGTACTCTCAGGGAGACAATAATTCTGTACTTCGGCAGCATAATGAGATTTATTTGCACAACTTCCATGAGTGTATCTATAGAATGTTCTTGTGGGGGAGAAGGGTTGTTCAAGTGCTATCATCTGACTTTCCTGCTTTCAGTAAATGTTTGCTACTTGAGATATTTTTCTATGTATGTGTCTCTTAGAGTTTCTTTGCTTTGTGATGTGTTCTCCTCTTGGGAGGCTGGCAGTGTAAGTGGTTGACAAAAAAAAAAAGCTAATAAATCTGAGGTTAATAGGGCTCTAGACAGCAAAGTACATAGAATAAGAAGTCTCACTAGCTGCAGAGTATTGGTGAAGAAGGAGCTGTCAGCAGAAAGCCTGATTATTGCAAAGGGCAGGATGAAGCTCAGAAAGATTCCAGATGAGTTTTCAACGTGCTGAAGTAGTACCTCACATCAGCATATATTTCTCCCATGGAATGTAAAGTTGGAGCAAAAAGAGTCAAAGAAAGATACAACTCTCTGCATGATTTCAGAAATCTTAGCTTGGATTTTAAGGTAATGTATATATGTGGTATACCTTGAGAAGGCAAAATACACAGGAATGAAGAGTGTTCAGACTCAGGTGCACAATACACCTTAAATGTTTGTGTAAAGAACTGGTGTGTTAGGGTCCTCGTGGAGGGACAGAACTAATAGGATATTATATACATATAAAGGAGAGTATTAAGTATTAACTTACACGACCACAAGGTCCCACAATAGGCTGTCTACAAGCTGAGGAGCAAGGAGAGCCAGTCCGAGTCTCAACATGGAAGAGCTTGGACTCTGGTACTTGAGGGCGAGAAGCATCCAGCATGGGAGAAAGATGTAGGCTGGGAGGAGGCATAGCTCTCCTTTTCACATTTTTCTGCCTGCTTTATATTCACCGGCTGATTAGATTGTGCCAACCAGATTAAGGGTGAGTCTGCCTTCCTCAGCCCACTGACTCAAATGTAAATTCTTTTGGCAACACCCTCACAGACATACCCAGGATTAATACTTTGTGTCCCTCAATCCAATCAAGTTTACACTCAGTATTAACCATCACAACTAGACCTCCTGCATTTTGTAAGAATTTGCCATTTGTGTTCCTTTTGAGGCTTCATAATTTAGTTGCTCTCTCTACCTGCAAGGAAATCAGGTACATTTAAATATTACCTGTTCGTGGTTGCATAGCCAAGGTGAACTGGCCCATTCAGCTGGATCTTCTGGCAGGAACTTGGCTGAATGTACAGACAGTGACTGCTGACACCTGACTGTCATGGTGGCCACCTCGATACTGCTCCAGTCACTTCCTCAGGTGGTGTGAGGGAAATGTGTCACTGCGGTGGTAGAGGTGACTTGGTAGTGGGAAGAGGGTTTCTTTTCTTTAAGATCTGAGCATAGAATGGGGATTGATGGGAATAAAGAAAAGATCTCACAGCCTGTAAGGTGGACTATGTAAAAAGAGTAAGTGGTTGAAACACTGTATATCTGAGGAGTGGAACCAGGAAAGAGAGCCTACAGTTTACCTCTGACGTAGGAGCACACTTCCTAAGAAGCTAGCTGTCTCTGACTTACAACACAGGTGTCAGTTTCCTTTAAACTCAAGAAAACGACCTCTTTAAACGTATACATTTCACATATTGAAGAAGGAAAAGCATGTCATTTAAAGATAACATGTCAAGAATTGGAGGAAACCAGGGGTTTCATATAAATCGTCAGTCTCACAACGTTTATTGAGTAGGCAGTTTATGCCAAGTTTATTTCTAGTTGGTGGAAGCGGGGGAGCTTTCTAAACAAGCAGGGGTCAAATCCTGCAGCGACCTTCTCTGGTAACAACTCCTGGTCTCCTACTGAGTGCCCAGCTTTGTACAACGCTCTGGTCCATGTGGGTGAGGAAGAACAGATGGGCAGACCTTACAGAATCCTCATGGGTGACTGACCAGTCCACATACATCTTCTCTGGAGACTGCCATCCAGCTCTGAGGGAGAGAAAGAAGAAAGAGGTGTCGCTGAGAGAGTAAGTGAAAGTGAGCACTCTCAGCCCCGACAGCGCTTCACCTTCTGCAGCCTGGCAGCACTGCTTGCCATTGGATTCACTGGATTACAATTCTTTTCTAAGAATCAACTTTTTTTTTTGGCTTATATGAGTTTGAATTTTTTTATTTTTTTATTTTTGTTTTTTAGAACGAGTCTCTCTCTGTTGCCCAAGCTGGACTGTAATGATATGATCTTCGTTTGCCTCCTGGGTGCAAGCAATTCTTGTGCCTCAGCCTCCTGAGTAGCTGGAATTACAGGTGTGTGCCACCACGCCTGGCTAATTTTTGTATTTTTAGTAGAGACAGGTTTTCACTATGTTGGCTAGGCTGGTCTCAAGCTCCTGACCTGAACATTTGCCTCAGCCTCCCAAAGTGCTGGGATTACAGAAGTGAGCCACTGCACCCGGCCTGGATATGTGTTATCTTTTGATGGAAGCCAGACATGTTTATTACTAAACAAAGGAAAAACGAATAAGCAGGAAATTGAAGTAGAAATAATCTTTTCTGCTCTAATTTTCACCTTCCTAGTGTGCGTGTGTGTGTGTGTGTGTGTGTATGTGTGTGTGTGAGTGTGTGTGTGTGTGTGTGTATTTTTTAATTTCTTTTTTTGAGCTGCTCAGGGTACCCCTTCTCTTTTCTTTATTCTTTTTCTTTTTGTAATTTTTCCATATTTCCTGGCCCTTATTTTTTATCTTTGTAAATGAGTCCTTATTTTTGATCTTTCATGTATATCTTTTACGGACATTATGATGTGGTAAAGTTGGACTATTCAATGATATGACAGAAATCTATTTTAAATATGTTAATATATTAGTTATTACTAAAAAATAGCATTTATATAAACCATAGCCTCTGTCTATCTCAATCTCTCCAAGTCCTACCTATTTGAGTCAGCTTAAATGATGCATCTTCAATATGTCTTCCTTTTTCCTCTTTTTCACTTCATCCTTCTCCTCCTCCTCCCTTTCAGAATTACCTACCATGGCAAGTAATGTCTCTTCTTGAACTTCCCACGCTATTCTAAGTACTTTACATGTGATAACTCATTTAATACTAATACATTTAATTCTGTCATGTACATAATCTTGTCATCACTACTGTTTTACAGATGAGGAAATAAAATAGCAACAGATATAAATTTCCAAAGTTCATGCTATTAGTAAATAACATATCCAGGGTTCAAACCTAGATGGTCTGGTTCAAGGGTCCATGTTTTTAACCTTGTGCTATAATGCCTAAATATCTCCAGGGCTTTATGCCTAGTATTGTTGAGGAACACTGCCTTTCCTGCTACATGCTAATCATCTTGAGTGCAGAGCAGCTGTCTTTCTTTGGCTCCCACACACTGCCTAGCAGGGTGCCGCGTACATTCCAGAAACTCAATAAATATTGGGTGAAGGATTGATTCTCTTATTTGTTACTGTATCACTTTCTGTGGTTTGGTTGTACCTAAATTTAACCAAACAACATATTAGTTGATGATCAATATGTTGATTAATCCAAAGCCTTATTAAGAACAGAGTAAGCCATCTCCTTTGCATCTTTCATGCCGCCTCTCACCTCCTTCCAGCTGAAGAAAAAAGTGGAATTGGTTTGACATGACAAATTTTGTGGGCTGCTTCTAAACAACTTAATAACCTCCAGGATTTTACAAATTGATCTTTTTCTTAATGAATTGCCCCAGAAACTTTCAGGTCTGAGAGTTGGACTAACTGCTCCATAATTCATGAGCTAGCACTGGTGCTCTTCTTATAGTGTAGGATGAACTGATTAATTTTTTGGACATTTTGGAAAATCTGATCTGGATGACTAAGTCCCTGGCCTGTTTTAAATCTTATTTCTTAAGTCCTCTGGTAGGAATTATATTATGTCTCTGACAATAGTATCCTTTGTAATGAGAACTGAAACAAAACAGGCATTAAACATGTCTGTGTTAGCCAAGGGCTTCATGTGATTTTTTTTTAAAAAGGATCAAATTATATTCTGAAGAGTCAGACCTAATGGAGAGAGGTATTTTATATTTAATGATCTTGTATTGATAATAGTTAATGATTTATTTGCCCTATGGCAAAAGAATTAGCTATGGCATGCTTTTCCTGCTCTCAGAATCACTGTACAGAATCACTGGTTTTTTTCTCCCCTACTTATTGCCCAGTTTAGAAATCCAACCCCAACTCCTGATATTTAAGCAAGTTCATATTCATTTGTGAGCTGTTTGCACAGTAAACTTTAAACAAATCTTTAACGCACATTTGTCAAGAAAATGGCATTATAAGTAATTGGGGAGCCCAAACTTTCTCATCTGATTATGATTAAAGTAGAATCAGGTTTTATTTAAGAGGTACTGAGACTGATGATGGGGCTTGGGATACTGTAGAGCTGATGGTAGTGGGGGCTGCAAGCAATATGCAGAGCCTCACACCTAGCGAACGGCCAAAATGTTAACAGATGGTGATTTTGACCATTATGATTCACTAATATGAATGGCCTTTGGGAGATATTTGGATTATGTCTTTGTTTGGGCTGCTATGAAAAACGACCAGAGACTGGGTGGTTATAAACAACAGAAATGTATTTCTCACAGTTCCAGAGGCTGGGAAGGTCAAGAGCAAGGCACTGGCAGATTTGTTTTCTGGTGAGGACCCACTTCCTGATTCATAGACAGTTGTCTTCTTGCTGTCACCTCAGGTGGCAGACGGAAAGAGAGAGCACTTTGGGGCAACTTTTTTTTTTTTTTTTTTTTGAGACGGAGTTTCGCTCTTGTTACCCAGGCTGGAGTGCAATGGCGCGATCTTGGCTCACTGCAACCTCCACCTCCTGGGTTCAGGCAATTCACCTGCCTCAGCCTCCTTAGTAGCTGGGATTACAGGCACGTGCCACCATGCCCAGCTAATTTTTTTTTTTGTATTTTTAGTAGAGACGGAGTTTCACCATGTTGACCAGGATGGTCTCGATCTCTTGACCTCGTGATCCACCCGCCTCGGCCTCCCAAAGTGCTGGGATTACAGGCTTGAGCCACCGCGCCCGGCCTGGGGCAAATTTTTATAAGGAAACTCATTCAATTCATAAAGGCTCTACCTTCATAACTTAATCCATGTCTACAATCACTACCTCCAAATACCATCACATTCAGATTAGGCTTCAACATTTGAATTTAGCGGGGGACATAACCACTCAATCTATAGCAGCTTGGAATACTGGTGTGTTTTTGTCTCATTGTTTTTAAATTTGTTCATAGAATTTGAAAAGTTATTTCAGCAGTAAACACAAAAAAAAAAGTCTATGGAAGCAAAAATGTCCTCTAGTCATGAAGAATTGTAATTTTTTTACACAAGTCTTAGATCTCATATTTATAAAAGAAGAATCTTGCCATGCAAGGTGTCTTTGAATAGCCTGCTGGGTGGATTTGAGAACTGCAGTATATTATAGGGTGAGGAAAAGTAGTAAAACACACAAAAAGAAAAATAGACACAGATTCTATCTTTAAGGACTTATATCCTAGTGGGTTTTTAAATGTTGAAAAATAATGAACATATATAGCAGAAACACAAATGTGTCTACAATGAATTATAATTCTAGAAAAGTATCGTGATGTCATCATGTTTGGCTTGAAGTGGAAGGAATTTTGTAAGTAGAAGCTATGATCCTTTTGCTGTCAAGGGATGGTAGGGGGATGACAAATCAAGGCCATAGCTACTGCAGATATGATAAAGTAAGAGTACATCTTTTGAGTCTTGTCCAAAGACCTGAGATCAAGACCAGGCTCTGCCACATATTGGTTCTGGGATTGTGGGAAGTTTGTTTAAGCTCTAGGCCTGTTTTCTCATATGTAAGATGAGGAAGTCCAATTATATGTCCCCTGAGGTGCCTCCTAGTTCTAATATTCTTTAATTCTACAAACTTATAGGACTGCCTGAAGGCCCACAGTTTCAATGGTTTGATGAATCTGACCAAGTGGTTGGCTTACCAGATTCTGTTGGTTTGTTTGGGTGGCCATGCTGCTAAGCAGTAATCTAGGTGAGGCAGAGAAAGGAAGGACTTTCTCTATATTTCTTTGTCATTGAAGCTGATCTCCATCTCTACCTCAGTCTTTACAAACCAATTATGAATGTGGAGTTTCTGAAGCAAGGCTATAGCTGTTCATGGGACTGCATCCACCTTAGGTAAAGAGAAGGAAACAAGCTAGAGGATTGTGGCACCTTTTTGCCATGTAGTCAACGAGGTATCTTAAAGCATTGACTAAGCTCAATGAGTAGATAAATTGCTTACCCTCTTTGAGCCACATTTTCCTCGCTGGTAAAACTTGCCTAATAATTGCATCTATCTCCTAGAGTAAGCTTAAGGCTTTAAGAAAATAATCTGAAAAAATAGTATCTATTGAGTGGTACTAAAGCCAGGCACTTTGTATGAGTTCTGAACTCTTAATTTTACTTATTTCTCCAAAAAAAAGTAATGAGAATATTGAGTAGAGAGACTGAGTTATGCTAAAATACTTAGTTGAAAGACCATTAGACTGGGGCAGCTCCAGTACCCTGTGTTAAGTAAGCAACATGAAACTCAAATCAATGTAAACTTTCATTTTCTAGGTCAATCAGAAACCACCAATTACCCATAACTAGCAACTTTCCACTATTTAGGCTTAACCAATCAGAAGGTGCCAACTAACCTCTGACTAGGGACTTTTCACTGGAATGATCTCAGTAAGACAACTGCTCCGCTTTAACCAATCAAATGTTTTCTTTGCCTTGCTTTAGTTTATAAGAGCCTCCCCCTTATGCTCCTTCTTCAGTGGAGCTCAAAATGGCCCACAGTCTGGAGCTGCCTGATTCATGAATCGCTGTGTACTCAAATAAACTCCCTAAAATTTTAATGTATCTTAGTTTATCTTTTAACAGGTGGTAGAGAGGGAGGAAAGAGAAGCACCAGAAACAATGTTTTATCGTGTTGTAGCTTCTCTTAGATCGGGCCTCTGTCCCACATTTTTGCCTCAGTTTTCTCATAATTCATAGGAAAATTCCTGTCAAATGTGTGACCCCTCTTTAAATTTCCAGAGGAAAATAAAGCAGCAAGAGAAAGTTAGTGGACGTGAATTAATGGGTAAATATGAATGTGGTTCTATCACTTTATGTTCCAATATGTGCTTTTTTAACATTCTCTAATTCTTCTCCACGTTTCAAACTTGATAAAAATCGTTTGCTGTCCTTATGTTCAATTAGTGGATTTCTTCTGGGAGAAAAAGAGCTTTTAAAAAACCTACTGTAATGACCACAGCACAAGTGAATCCTCTCTGTAAATCACTTGTATTTTTTTTCCTGAATATTGTAAATGAAATGTAGGAATAAATTTAACATCCCCGAGAGAAGCAATGGTCTCCTATTCTATTACTTTTAGGCCCATTCTTATACTGTTAATTTGTTTTTGGTCTCCATAGAGGGCAGCCTAAGAGAAATTGCATTTAAAGTGGAACAGGAGTGATTTGGAAGACATAGGGTAGAACTGGCCCAGGTGAAGATTTTGAAACACTGTGGTGTATTATCTAGAATGACTGAGATTCCCTCCCTTGAGAACTTTGTAAGTAGACTAGCTTCCTCTCTATATTATTTTCAGTGCAGTGGCAGCTGAAAGACTATGAAAGTGTGTGTGTGTGTGTGTGTGCGTGTGTGTGTGTGTGTGCGTGTGTGTGTGTGATGTGTGTTGGGGGTGGGTGGGTATTCAAAAGCCCTTCCAGTCCAATTCTTCAGAGTTTAATACCAAAGGGGAAGGGATCTTCACAAAGAGCCCTTCTCATTAGAGCCAACTTAATGACAAAGAGCAATTAAGCATTTCTATGGTGGGTAGTATTCTGTGTCTGTTAGCTATTATTAAAACTTATTGAGTTTTTGAAGGGATTTATCTCTTGTTGCCTCTCTTTGCCTTTGGCTCAGTAGGGCAATGAAATCGGAATTGCATGCCTGTGACAACATGGGGGCGTTGCCACAGGATGAAAGATGTTACCAATTTAGCCTGACGACCACTTCAAAGTCAAGAGGAGGAACAGATGGGCTGGCATTGGAAAATTCTCCTACTTGCTTAAATTAAAAATAGCTCATAAAATACTAAAGATGGAATATTGATTTAAAAAATTAAGCAAATATAATTCAATTTTTTGTTTCTATTGGGTTTTCTTAGACAATAAAGTCGTGTCTGATCTAGGATCAATGAAAAAGCATTTGTTGAGGGCCTAATATCTATGTTAAGAACTATGTAATACAAAATTAATGAGTGTTAAAGATGTGGACAGTTTCTAAAGAGTGTATGCATGATTACCTGGACAAGCTACACTCACGTGTGTGTATGTGTGTGTGTGTGTGTGTGTGTGTGTGTATACATATATATGTAAAAATCTGTGTGCATCTATCTCTCTCTCTATATATAATTATATTAGCAGCAGATTTTATATTGGAATTCTATGTATATCACATGCAGATAAAACTAAATGTTAAGTTGCGAGGTACTGTCATGAAAACTATAATCTATGCAATATGCCATGCAGATACTATAAAAGAAATTTTTAAAAGGAGATTAATATGTATAGAGGCATCAGGGATGACTTGATCAGGGCATTCAGGTGCATGGAGATTAACGGGTAGATGGGAGGAACAAGGTAATCAATCAAGTATGACAAAGAGCTTAAACCAAGGTAGAGGCTAGAGTCAGGGAGGCAGTAAAATGATTTGCTTAATAGAAGCTAATATTTCTTGATTTGAAATTGTAAGAGATAAAATAAACTAAGCACATAGGCTGAGAGAGCTGGACGGAGTTGGAATTAACGTGGTATCCTTTATAGGGTCCTAAATTGGAGACGGCATAAGATTTAGAGGTTGGATGAATTTGGAATTGAAGATAAGATCTACCTTCACCACTGTGTTGTAAGGCTAGGGACTTGCTTAATGGAGTAATTTGGAATGATGGGAACAAAGCAATTGTGTAAAATGTCATAATGGAGACAAGTAGAGTTTTAAGGGTGGGAAGGGATGTAGTTTCACATAGAAATTGCTGCAAGCTTGGTGACACCATTCATATTTAAAAACCACTTGTTAACACCAACTTTGTGCTAGGTACATCCAAAAGACAGGCTTCCCGTTCTTCTGGAGTTTATAACCAGAATGATGTCCAAGTTGAATACTCTCCAAATTAAATACATACAACTGTTCTTGTGTAGAGGAAAGAGAAGCTTCTTTTTCTATAACCTATTGCACATTGATGGTATTCCAGGCACCATGTTAAAAACTTCACAAATGTATCTCTAATCTCACAACAGACCTGTAAGGAGATATTATTATCTTCTTCTTATAAATAATAGAACACAGACTCAGAGTAACTGTGTGATGATTAAGGTTAAGTGGCTCAGCTGATGTGCAAACCTAAAGCTATACAATCCCATTATTCTCTAGTATAGGCATGTAGTGCATTTAAACAGAAAAAGGACCAAAAGTGCTAATGGTGGACACAATGAGGTAAACGAGAAAGATGTAATTTGAGGAAAGCTTCTAAACACTGCTGGAACTCTCATCCAGCTGCATTTAGGACCAGTCAGTACAGTTCATTTGTCATGTGCCTGTCTACCTCACCAGCTCCCCATTAAGTCTTCCTGTGTTCATGCTGTGTGTATCTGTTCCTAGGGTTGCTACAGCAAATAACCACAAACTTTATAGCTTACACCGATAGAAATTTATTCTCTCATCTATGATAGACTGGACAAGGAAAATGTGGTACATGTACACCATGGGATACTAGGCAGCCATAAGAAACAATGAATTCGTGTCCTTTGTACGGACATGGATGAATCTGGAAACCATCATTCTCAGCAGACTGACACAAGAACAGAAAATCCACATGTTGTCACTCATAGACAGGTGTTGAACAATGAGAACACATGGACACAGGGAGGGGAACATCACACACTGCGGTCTGTTGCGGGGGAATAGGGGAGGAACAGGGTGGGTGGGGAGGTTGGGGAGGGATAACATGGGGAGAAATGCCAGATACGGGTGATGGGGGAATGGGGGCAGCAAACCACATTGCCATGTATGTATCTAGGCAACAGTCATCCATGATCTGCACATGTACCCCAGAACCTAAAGTGCAATAAAAAATATATATATATTTCTTATATATATATATATATATATATATGTAAAAGAAATTTATTCTCTTACATTTATGGAGACAGAAGTCCAAAATCAAGGTGTCACATGGCCACATTCCCTCTGAAGGCTCTGGGGGAAGTCATTCTTTGCCTCCTCCACCGGTGGCTCAGGCCTGGCTTGGTTTGTGGCTGCATAACTCCAGTCTCTGCCTTTGTCATCACATGACCTTCTCCTCTTTCTCCTTTGGTGCCTCTACCCTGTGTGACTCCTATGTGGACATTTATCACGCGATTTAGGGCCCATCTGGATAACCCAGGATGATCTCATTTCTGGGTCTTTAACTTAATTATATCTGCAAAGACCTTTTTTTTTTTTTTCCAAATAAGGTCACATTCAGAGGTTCTAGAACGTTGACAAATCCTTTCCTCACTTAACCATGTGTTTATTTCAGGAAGCTCCTGCGTATGTTCTGGACAAATACAGCCAAGAAAATTCAGCTTATTCACCAGAAAATTCACCAATCTACTTGTGGCCTGTTTACTCCTGGAGGCAGAAGACCTGCTCAGGGTTCAGCTCTGTTAAGTCAAGGCTTCTGATCAAGCATAGGCAGGTTAAAGGTGCACAGAAGCCCATGGGTTTCCCCCTTTCTTAATTAAAGCTTTTGTAATATTACACAATTGACCAAGATCATACAGTTTCTCCCTTCCTCCTTGGTAGGGAGAGATATTCACAACTTTCTTTTATCTTCCAGTTTGTACATAGGGCATTAGAATGTGTATTGTTGTATTGTTATTGTACTTAAGAGTAAAAAGTCTGTCTGGAACACAAATAATGGCTACGACTTGAAGATTATTTCTTTTTTAATTTCAGTGTTACTCCAATAAACCAACATGAAAAAGATCTTCACTCAGCCCTGAGTTACCATATTCTGTTCTACTCATTCATACGTCAAGGCATAAATGATAAGGTATAGTATGTGCCTGGAATGAAGCCCTGTAATCTGACCTGCAGATCAAAAAGGTGCTAATAAGTGGCAATCAATCCATCAGCCAACAAATGGTTTTATTTTCACTCAGTATGGGTTTCACGCTTAAAGGGGAGATAGATAATTAAGACTTCATGTTTCAAAATATTAAATATTGATTTGTAGACATTTAGCAGCAGGCATAAAGCTCTCCTGAGGGATGACAACAACTGTCTAAAAGATTATAAAAGATTTTATTTCTCTTGGTAGAATTTAGCATTTATTTCTTATTTAAAAGATGTGAAATGGGAGTTGGTAAAATATTATATCAAGGAGATAGCTCAGAGGTCTGCAAATGGATGTCATGTCTGTGGTGTGTGGCTAGCCAGAGTTAAAATAAAACCATTTTGCTAGTTTCATATCGGCTTTTGGTTTATTGAAGTGTCAGAAGGTTTATAAGCTCTTCAACTCAAGTTTTGATTGTTTTATCCAACTACTGTCACTTCTTATCAGTATTAAAGGCAAAAATCAAAGAAAAGGCCCAAGGGAGGAGCACTTCCAAATGTTGCTTTTTGCTGTCACTGTTGTAGCACTGATACCCTCTTGACAGGCCCTTTTTCTTGACACCACAGAGTAATTAGGGGGATTTTTATAATAGGCTTCACCAATTAGTTAATACAGTTTCTGATTAAACACTCCTTTGTCTCAGCCTTAGAGAAACTGCCTAAATCAGTAGGAGCTGGAGATTGGACCTATAGTCAGGGTGAGAAGGGAGACAGCATGGGGAGTTCGAGTGTCACCAGGGCTTTGATCTTCCCAAGACCTTGAGTCAGAAATACTTGTCAGTGGAGGCAACTGGGACATTAGGACCCGACACAATATTCAGACCTCACAGAGTAAACTTGCAATCAATAGACTCACGTTATGTGTGGTTTTCTAGCACCTTGAGAAAATTTAGTGTCTTTCAAAAGGTTTATTCTACTAATAAGCTCTTTTGGTTGAGGGACTTTGCAAGGTAGAGAAAATGCCATCGAACTGAAGGAATATGGGGAGACTTACAAAACAGTTTAAATGTTCTGGGAACACCCGAGATAGAAGATTTACAAAACTTGCAGAACTTTCTCTTGTTGCCATAGCATTCTCACAGATGAATTTCAAAGTTATTTGCACTATTTAATATGCTTCAATAAAAGCAAGGATGCTCCCCAAAATCTTATGCCATTTGGTTGGTTGAATCAAGTTTTTATAGCTGATAAAAGTAAAATGTGCATCGGTGGCCCCAGCTACTCAGGAGGCTGAGGTGAGAGAATGGCTTGGCATGGGCATTTGTGGGTATAGTGAGCAGGGATTGTGCCACTGCACTCCAGCCTGAGTGTCAGAGAGAGACCCAGCCTCAAAAAAAAAAAAAAAAAAAAAAAGTAAAAAGTAAAATGCTGAAGCTTCAATTCTTTTGGACACTTAAGGCTGGGAGTTTGTCTGTTGGATCTGAGGAAGTAGTGCATCTTGGGTTTTCTCTTTCCCTGGGTTTACAAGTGGAATTTGGGTTGAAGTTTTTATAAAACCTCTTTTCCATTGAAGATAATGTAATGTTTGAGCATGCAGCTTTAAGCGGGTCCTTCTGTTTACTCAGATTTAGGTAGGCAACATATCCTATGGGCATAAACTATGCAGAGGAATGAGCAGGAGTTTTAAAGCTTCCAAATTGTAACCACAATCTCTCCAATGGAAGATGTCCTTGGATCTCCATGGCCAGTGGTCTGCTTCCTATTGATTTTTTTTTAATCCGTTGCTCTATGGGCTTTAGAATTGTTCATTAAGGAGGTTGAGAAAGAAACAAATTTGGTTCAAGTTTTTGTGCTGAAAATTTGCACTCTCTAAATCTGAAGTGGCCAGAGCTAGGGCTCTGCAGCTCTTACCTCATGCTTTGATAGCTCCATTGCATACAATCTATGGCAAAGTGGAAAATAGTTAATGAACAGCCTTGTTGTATATGAAATTGATTTCTTCAGCAAATATTTATTGGGGAGTTCCATGTGTGAAACTGACATGCAATGTCACAGTCCATTTTATTTTGTTTATTGAACAAGTATATTCAATTTTCAAATAAACTATATTTGAATTGCTCATTTAAAAGTTTGAAGTTCTTGTGATGCATTTTAGAGCTATCTTTTTCTATAATGAAACACTTAGAATTAAAATGCATTCTTTTAAAGGCGCATCCTTTTTTTTAATTAGACATTTGAATGCATCACGCCATTTTATCAGCAGTAGTAAGAAGGGGATAGAATAGGGAAGTGACAGGAAATCCATCTGACAGAGAAAATAGGTTCTCTTCATATGTGTATGTGATTGCATGTGTGTGAGCAACATTATAGCAATTGTAATATGGGGACAGACATCTTTTGGCATCATAATGTTGAATCATAAAATAAGATACAATTTTTAAAATGTGGTCTGTTTTGATCACTTGATTATTTCATACTAGCAGCAAATAGAAAATAGACTAAGACAAGAGAATCTACTACAGTTGATTCTAAATTAAGTCCTAGGCTGTAGCTCTTTTACAAATGAAAGAGAATTGGAAAGGCAAATCATCTTTTTGGGAAAGAAAAACAGACAATATATTTAGAAATAAACACTCATATTTTGTTTTAAACATATATTTTATAAAACAAAGAAGCAGCAGTGGTTTTCAAAAGAGAATCATACAGCATACATTAAATGGAAAATTTAAAGCTGTAAAGTTGAAGTGGGAGTTCATACCAATTATCATTGCCTCTAATAATTTAGATAGTATTTCCTAGTATGCAAGAAAATCTCTAAAGTATATGAACATGTTCTTATTTATATTTAGCTTTGGAAAAACAGAAGAAAACACATAAAAATTGTCTTTTTTTTTTTTCTGAGATCTTCCAGGACATTTTGATTAGACATGCAAATTTCTTCTAATTATCAGGTGATCAAGGAAGTATTTGCCATTTCTAAGACAGTAAACTTTAGATTCCGAATATAATGCACCCCAAAGAGGGAAAAACCTGGCACATTTAATAATGCATACTTCATTTACAGTTCTGAGAATATGCATTTTTCTGGCTATGACATTTCCCCCAGTCATGGTTCTAATGTATTTGGATCTCCAAGTACATTGTACATAGAGCAACAACTGAAGGAAATACTCAACAAAATTCATGGAGAGGAAATAGACATATTTCAGCATGGGAGAATATTTATGCATTATTTAACAGCAATAATGTTTGAATTCATACATTATGCAAATGCAGTTATCATCAGGAAAATGAAAGAACTTGGACTGCCGCAACATCCTTAAACCCACCATTAGGTACCTATTTGTGCATAACATTTGATACTGCACAACGCCTTATGATGCTACCCCATGTCACTTGAAGAAAAAAGTTATCGGAGATTAGCCAGATATAAAATGAAGAGGGGATGAACCCCTGATTACTATCTGATATTGACTTCTATAAATTTATCCTCAAACATGTGTGAAAGTGTTAATGATAATTAAAACGATAATGGAATAAAATCCACTCTACTCAAATGTCACCTACCACTAAAGATTTTTCATATTTAGTTAGATATGAATGACTTCATCTTCTTTACCAAGAGAGGTCTACCTATGTGTAGGTACTGTTCCAAGCATTTTACAAGAATTACCTCTTTTATTCTCATAAAAATTACCTCTTAACAATGCTATGAGGTAGGCACTATTATTTTTCCTACTTTACAGATGAGGAAACTGATGCACAGAAAGGATGAATAGTTTGTTCAGGGTTACTAAAGTATTAAGTGGCAGAACTTTGGCTTTGAATCCAGGAGATCCAAATCTAGAGTCTACACTTTAAGCCACTACGTCATATTGTTGACATTACTATGATGGTTATTTGTATTCTGCTTCTTTCTTTCTGACTGTGAACAGCATTTAAAAAGACAATAATTGAGCATTTCTTATATCCCAGGCACTGTGCCGGTCACAGTGGATGGAAAGATGAGTAGGTATATCTCCTGTTCTCCAGGGGCTCACAGTCCAGCAGGGATGATAATCATGAACTTACGCTGCATCGTAGATGTGCGGAGAGGGCATTAGAGAAGCAAAAAGAAAGGTATGCGATCCATCTGGAAGAATGGCTGTAGGAAAGTGAGGAAAGCTAAAGAAAGAGTTCCTATGATTGGAGCTTCATCCTATCTACCTCGTCCCTTCCTTATGCTCTGGCTCCTGGATGGAGTACTGTGCATAGTATGAACAGGTAAATCAATTTCATATTTAATTTGATTGAATTAAGTCACTCTTTCTTGACAGCAGGGAACCCAGTGACTTCCATGCTGATTGTCGCCAAGTGCCATGGAGTCTAGGCAGAGTTTGGAGAAGATACACTCCTTGACTTCAGCTAACGGCAGTGATTCCTGGTGACTTAGAGAACCTTATACAATTCATGACTTGCCCTAGAAAAAAAATCTACCTAAATGAAATTCTGTGAAGTTTTATGGTTCTGTGAAGTCTCTAAAACCCACTCAAGATCCCACATTAAGAACCCCTTGTCTAAAAGAAAACAAGGTATAACGAGCCTACTACTACTATACAATGGCAATGAGTAAGTGTACTGCACCGATTCTCAAAGTTTTTAACCTCAGGACCTCGTATACTTCTTAAAATTATTCAGAATTCTCCCGATTTTTTGTTTATGTAGATTATATCAATCTACACTTATCATATTAGAAATTAGAACTGATAAATCTAAACATATTTATTAATTCAAAAATTACAATAATGAAACCCATTACATTCTAACATAAATGTTGTTATAAAACATAACCAGGCTGGGTGTGGTGGCTCAAGCCTGACATCCCAGCACTTTGGGAGTTCAAGGCAGGCGGATCACCTAAGGTCAGGAGTTTGAGACCAGCTTGTCCAACATGTTGAAACCGTATCTCTACTAACAATACGAAATTAGCTGGGCGTGGTGGCACATGCCTGTAATCCCAACTACTTGGGAGGCTTAGGCAGGAGAATCACTTGAACCCAGGAGGTGGAAGTTGCAATGAGCCGAGATTGTGCCACTGCACTCCAGCCTGGGTTACAGAGCGAGACTCCATCTCGGAAAAACAAATCGAAACAAAAAACCACATTTTCAAAGACAAGAAAAATTAATAACTGGTGGTATTATATTACATTTTTTGTAAATCTCTTTGGCTCCATGGAAGACAACTAGATCGTCAGGGCTGCCTCTTCTATTAATCTGTTTGGATATCTTACTCCTGTTGAAGCATATGAAGAAAATCTGTTCTCAGCTATGTAGTGGAAAAGGGGAAGTATTTTAACAGTCTGTTAAGATCATTGTGAATGTTCCTCTTTGATACTTCACGAAAACTTAGCAAGTGATTGTTTATTAAAGGTTATTTAAAATGCCAAAGCTGAAATTAAACAAACTTTTCATACTTTGTTAATTAAAACCTCATACTTTGTTAGTTAAAATCGCATTAAACACACTTTTCATACTTTCTTTGATTAAAAAACCGTTTTAAGTGGCTATTTTGCCCTTCCATGATTTTTGTAACGTTTTTCAATGGTCATTTGAAAATATATTCAGGGAGTTATGCAGATACTCCGAATGTTGACATATTTCATTGTACAATATAAAAAAATGCACCCACTGATACCAACATCAATCTCATTAAACAATTTTCAAGTATTGGGAAGCAGCAAGCTTATCATTTAGATACAAGTTTCCAAAATTTCAATTTTCTTTCAAAACTTTTAGTTTTATCAATGGCAGCAAACATTGTCAGTTGCTTTTCTTGAAGTGCTAGTCTTATCATTTCTTTTTGGGAAAATGTCCGCCAAAGACACAAGATTGAGTAATCATAGCTTGTCAGTTATTCTTTCAAGTAAAACTAGCGTTCCACAAAGTGGCTTGTTGAGCTTGGAACTCAAACAATCACACAAGTGCTTTTCCTTGAGACAAAGGTGTATCTCTCTATGCAGCAAAAGTGCTACATGTCTTCTTCCTATTTGTCATCTAAATTATTAAATACTGAGAGTTCAAGAACAACTTGGGCAACATAGTGAGATGCCATCTCTCAAAAACAGAAAAAAACAATTAGCCAGGAGTGGTGGCACATGCCACCACTAGTAGTAGTTCTAGCTACTCAGGAGTCTAAAGCAAGAGGATCCCTTAAACCCAGTAGTTCTAGGCTGCAGTAAGCTATGATCACATCATTGCACTCCAGCCTGCATGACGCAGAGATCCTGTTTCTAATAAAAAAAAAATAATATTATTAAATACTATACTCAAGAATTGAGTTTTAATAAAATTAATAATTTTTACTCTTTCATTAAGATATTTCTAAGTGAAACAGAATTTTGCAAAAACTGTGTGAGGCAATTGAAAAGCACAATAACTATCTAATACAGTGGATGTCATTGCCTTGATTTTGCTAAGGCACCAGAAGTCTTACCCACCACTGCTTTTGCATAATCCATGCATGCAAACAGTCAACAGAATGAAAAAGGTAAATGTCTCAGTGTTATTATGAAAAAAGTTTTGACCTTGCAGATGCCCTGAAACCATTATGGGTTCTTAGGAGCCGTTCAGATTCTGTATTTCACACTTTGAGAACCACTTGTGTAAATGATACAAAGAGAAGAACTTATGAGGGAAGGTTGAAAGGTTTGGGAAACAGACTTTGCAGAGAAAGAAGCTGGCTAATCAAGGTCGTAGTATGTGCTTTAAGTAGTTTCAGGGCAGAGAAAGGCTGCACTGGAAAATAGAGATTCAAAAAGAATCTTGCAAAACAAAGCCTTCTTAAAGAGCAAGCTTATATTATGAACACAGAAGCTTCAGAGAATCCAGGTTCAGAGTGGAGTGTTGACAGAGGCAGGACTAGAAAAGGAGAAGAAGGCTGTTCTGCAGTAATTAAAACTAAACTGAAGAAGCTGAAAGATGCTTGTAATTCTGTGTTTTCATAGCAGTGGGTTCAAGCTGCCACGGAAGAGGCTCTGTTAGCATTTACATTACAAATCTCATTTCTGCAGAGGTCACGGCTCAAGCTGAAAATTCACTTCTAGTGAAAACTCCTTACCTTTTGTTGTCCGGTGTCACAAATGGAATGCTGCTTAGGTTTATTTTAGTTGTCTAAATATTGTAGAGTCGCCTGGTAATAAATCAACTTTATGCAATATTTTTCTGCTATTTATCTGTAGTCATCTTGAAACACTAGGGTTTCTTGCATTTGGGTAGAATCCTGTATTATAAACAGATCACTGATAAAAAGATAATTTCATGTTGTGAAACAGGTTAATAAGAAAGAATATTACTAGCCATTCATCTTTCTGCCTTCAAGGCAAAGCGTATCTTCCAGAGAGATAGCCGTTGATGTCTTTTAAAAAATGCAGTGGTAATTTCCCTACCAAGATTATTGCCATATGGATGGAAACTTGTGGTAGAAAGTTATCCTAAGCTTCAAATTTCATTCATACTTTGCGATTTTTCTGGCATCATCATTTCTTTAAGCACAGTTAAAGTATATTGTGTAGAATCTTTCATATGGTCCAATATGCAGTTATTTCTGGGACAAAGTTAGCATTTGGTAGTATTTCCTGCCAAGGAATTTTGCAAAGGAAATTGCTATGCTGTGGTATTGCATGAAGGATGTAATTTGCTGGGGTACTGAATACCTACCACAATGAATAAAAATACGTACTCGCAGCAGAAAAAAAAAAGCCTGGACTAGAAAAACCTGTCCTGTTCTTCTCTCTGTGAGTCACAATCAGGCTGGCAAGAGGACAAGTACACAGCTCTGGAGAGAAAAAAGAGATCAGGTGCTCATGTCATAATTATACTCAGTTGGAAGAAAATACCTTTTTGGTCTGGAATGTTCTAGACATCCACATGTGGCTTTGTAATTAATATGGTGATTGAACACATTTATAAAATTCTGGGCAAGGAATGGAAGATAGATTAATGGAAGAACTTCCCATTAGTGTAGTCGGCCAAAAACAAAAAAACCAACCAAACGAACAAAAAGCAGATATTTCTCCAAGTTCTTTTTGGAATATCTCATTTGGAAGCTTACATAAGAAGAATCATAGAATGAAAACATCATAGTGATAAGGGGTCTTGGAGATGGTTTGTTTCTAACCCTTCATTTCTTAGGCAAAGTGTATTTTCAGCATTTTAGAATCATATCAAATGAGGCTGAACCTCTAGGTGAAAAATGGGCCAGAGAACTTGAATTCCTTTTGAGCTCTAAGTTTTCATGTTTTAATAATAATAGATGTAAAAGTACTTTCATTGGAATAAAAGCCCTCCATCAATTCTAGAGATTTTAGTTATCTTAACTGTTGGTTAGATGTTATAGAGTGAGGTAGTAACAATAAAATCAGATCTACACTGGCTGAGAAAAAGGTTGTCTGTCTATGGAGCCTTTCAAGGGAAGTGAAAGCAGCTCTGGCCTGCTGACTGGTCTTAACAGGGAGCAGTTGAAAAGAGCTTAGAATTTCCAAATCGACAAAAAAGCAGCATAGGTCTCATTTCAATCTCATATAACCTTAAAAAAAAACCCTGTTCTCTTTTTGAGTCTGAATGAATATGGTCTAAAAAGAGGCCACGGGAAAGAAGGATGATATTTGCTTACTCACCATGAAGACTGTACCTGTAACATATTCTTCATATTGAAGGTTTTGTTTTTAGAGAGGTAAAATACAACTCTCCCCACCTCAACACATTCCAAGCTGAAATATGGTACCAAGAGCTTCATCCTGTACAGTTTCATTATTAATAGTGCTATCATTAATGCGAATGTTGACACATTATCCGCACAACCATTTTCTAGTAAGGAAATCCACAAATAGTATTTGACATCTTGTTTACATAGCAGCTACGGTGTGTATTTTTCACTCTTCTTTGTCTTTGTATCTTTACTGCATATCGGAGAGCCACATCATTTTGGCCTAGTTCAAAATCTTTTAATATGCAAACCTGAATCAACATCAAAGGACAAATCAGCTTCAAAATGATTTTCCACACTAACAGTCTGTGTATCTATACCAAATATTATCACATTGATCAGTGTACATTTTTAAGATTCCATGGTTTCATAATGCTTTTTTTGACCATTAATATGACATGTGGACTTTGACAATATGTTTCTTGGGCATAATTTTTTAGTAAGTTTTCATTTTCTTTTTTTAAATATAAACTTCATTAAATGTACATTTTTTTCATCATAATCTAAGCTTTCCTAAGATCAGGGTGTTAATGATACTTCAATTATTTTAAACCATTGTTTGCAATGCAATTAAGCCAAGCATTGTGAATCTTTAACATTAAGGATTTCCTCTGTATGAAGAAATTATATAACCATTGCAAAAGTGCCATCAATTCTGCAGGATTTTAATCAGAAACAATCTTTTAAGAGCTATACTTCACCATAGGATGCAAACATCTTGTCTCCTAAGAAAAGCATTGTAGAGAGGGTTTGCTAATTGATTTTTCCTTAAGAACAATCTGTTTCTCTTCCAGTTTATTATAGGAAACACTGCATTTGTCATTTTTCCAATATTTGGAGCTTGCTGCCTTAATAAATGCACATATCAGATGATGCTCTCTCCCTGTCTGATGGGTGGATGGTGTTGGGCAGAGGAAGGTCACAATGATGCTAAATTTGCTGCTGAGCAAAGGATCAAAGTGTAAATGGAATCCTGAAAGCTGGGAAATGTGAGTGTGCCAGTGTAAATAATCTATTAATTATTGACAGCTAAGAGACTGCAAATTCCTATTTAGTCATGACATCTTTATTTTCATACTGACTGAATCATTTCTGGCATTTTTTAAATTAAAGGTTTTTTTTAAATGTAGATATAAAATATTTCAATTTATAGTACATCTCTGCTGGTGCTTTCTTCTTCTTTTGACATTTTTGTCTGATTTCCACATATTAAAACAATATCAGATATGACAAAAGGCAAGAAGAGATCCAAGTATGAAAAATAGAACAATGGTATGAGGGTTGCCTATACATTTAAAAAATTCTGTTCCAACATAGAGGGGAAACGAACTCCCAGGAACAAAGTAAGTGATATTTGAGAAGCTTCAGGCATGTTAGCTATTTATAGAAAGCAAGTTACATTGAAGGTGCTGACACTTATGAGACCATTTAGCAGATGTTACAGGAGTGTAAACCATTTTCAAATATATCTAAGAAAAGTACAAAGCAAACATGAAATATATTAGCATCCTTGCTGTAAGTGTTTGAAATTATTGTTATAAAGTGGGCAATGATCTAATACCTTAATATATTCATTTTTTATATCTATACACCTTATCAACGTTAATTTTAGTATTATTTTCAGAATTAGTTGTTTGTTTAACTGAGGTAACTGACACTCTGCTCATCACAGTTTAACTGGATAGAGTATAAATTTAGCCTAAAAAAAATGGTTGGTACCATGCCAGACATTTGGGGACTTCTGAGGCACAGTGGGTTGGTGCCCCCAGCACGTGGGGGAGCGGCTTTTATTAACAGCACACTTCCATTGACGAGGTAACGTGCAGACCTTTGATAACTATAAAGGCCCTCTCTTCTGGGTTTCTTAACAAACTGAAAGGTTGAATCAGGTTCCCTGAAGTTTGTGAACCCCTTTTTGTACATTTGAGTCAAGTTTGAAGCCCAAATGGGCCAATTTATGTTTTCAGGTTAGTTTTGCTTTGAGTTGAGGAAATATGTTTCAACCTTCCATTCAGCAACCAAACTCAAGGGGTGTGAATAACGGTGAACTGTTCACACAAGCCTCTGCACACCTCCACCGCTGTGTTTCCTACTGCTGGACTGCTGGTCCGAACTGGCCTCAAAGGACTTGACACCAGAAGGAGGTCTTTCATGTTTCTCTAGCTTTGATTTCACACTCTCGGCTACTGATCATTTATGATAAACTGGAGCCTTTTGAGGTGAGCAATGTCATGGTTACTGCCTAGATTTGAAATGACACTATAGTGATGCATTTTACAACTAGAATATATATTAAAATATACATAGAAAATATATATGATGTATTCTTTTAAAAAGAATGTTTTAGATAATATGTCCAAGATAGAGAGTGAAAGAAAAAAGAACAGGAAGAGTTCCCATGGAATACATTTCAGTGTAAGAAGTTTTATATAGTTTGTTTAAAAGAAGGCAGGAAGGGTAAGTAAAAAGAAAATGCTATCAGAAGTTATACAGATTGAAAACCATTATTCCTAATAGAATCACATAGTAGGAACGTGTCTATGTATCTTTAGTTTGGAATTTTTTTTTCCTTAGGGAGATGCTGTGTGTTGTGTGTCCTACAATAAAAGCACCTGAATTGGAAGAAATATGGATTCATTCTTACTGCTGGTAACCAGGGAGACGGCCCAGCCACAGCCCTCCTGGTGAAATGCTCATTCTGTCCAGCAGAGGGCACTAGCAACTAGTGCACACCAGTCAACACATCACGGTCTTTCCCGTATGATAATCACATTTTCTATTTAAAAAATTTAACTTAATTTAATTTAAAGTTTTGAGATACATGTACAGGATGTGCAGGTTTGTTACGCAGGTAAACGTGTGCCATGGTGGTGAATAACCATGTTTTCAATAAATCACAAGGCACAGTAGTGAGAAACACTATTTCTTTCCTTTTTTTTTTCTTTTTTTGAGATGGAGTCTCGCTCCATCGCCCAGGCTGGAGTGCCATGGCACGATGTCGGTTCACTATAACCTCTGCCTTCTGAGTTCAAGCGATTCTCCTGCCTCAGCCTCCCGAGTAGCTGGGATTACAGGCATGCAACGCCACTATGCCCTACTAATTTTTGTATTTGTGGTAGAGATGGGGTTTCTCCACGTTGGTCAGGCTGGTCTTGAACTCCTAACCTCAGGTGATCAGACTGCCTTGGCCTCTCAAAGTGCTGGGATGACAGGTGTGAGACACCACGCCCAGCTGAGATACACCATTTCTTATTTTTGTTGTTGTTATCACAACATAATCTCTTCCCTTTAACCCAGTGAACATTTCAGATTCTTCTAGCTTCAATAAAAATATCAATATCCAATTCAAAGCACTCTCTCAATGTCCAGGATGGGTCTACTAAAACAAATCCACACAGACCTTTTCACACTTCTGAATAAAATGAACTTTTCTGACTTTCCTCATATGAACACCTCTGCTCATTTAAGCAGGATTCCAAAGCAGAGAGACAGCATCCGAATGCCTGGGATCTTCGGATGAATGGGAGAGGTGCTTCAGAATGTTTAAGACCCTTGCCTCTGTTACTGCCATAGGAACTTCTTACCTAGGAGACCTAATCAAAGTGGAACAAACCTTGATTTTACAGGAGCACCGCAATGTCCTTAAGTAGCCATACCTTTACCTATTTAAATATTATTTAACCATCATAAACATATTCAAACAATTAGATTTATTTGAAAGTCTGCTGTATGTTGATTTGTATAATTCCTTGGAGAGTGACAAATATTTCAAATATGTTGCCACAATATCATTTTAAAAGTTTAAAGGAATTTGGCCCTTTTAACTACCCTGAACAAGAATTTGCAGAAGAAAGAAGCAATGGACTGTATATATCCTAATTGTTGCTGAGTAAAATTACCAAGAAAAGTCAAGAGCAATATCTCCAGATCATTGACAAGAAAGAGTTCCTCGCAATTAGCATTATTGAATGATGGTTACATAAATATAAATTGTGAGAATGTTTTTATTGAAAGGAAAACTTACAGGGTATTTAAATTACATTTATATTTGTATATATCGACATAAACACATCTTTAACTTTCGATGTTTGTGATTTTTCTCTCTCTTTCTTTGGGAGTGGGGAGTGGGAACCTAAACCCTATGGAGATGTGTAATGATTTTTTCTTAAAAAAGCACGAATGTAACCTGCGTATCACTGAAATGACATATTTTACTACACAACGATACCTTCTATGGCCTCCACTAAAAATATAGACTACATTGGTCAATCGGTCAGAGTTTTGAATTTTTTTTCAATCATTGGTTTATAAATAGCATCCATCCTGCTTTTCATCACAATCATGCCTGTGTGAGTGTAGAAAAAGTTGCATTCAGAAATATGGGAAAATGTTACAGGAAGATTTATGCCATTTTGAATGGATTGTTTCAGGTTGCCTGAATTTTTAATATCCCTTTCTTGTCACAGAGAAGAGAACTTTGTTATTTTTGGCTTTCATTAGAGTTCTCACTTCAGAGTTGGTTAGTATGGGTTTCTGCTTCCCAAGCTGACATCTCTTTTCTATTTAGCATCTGTTACATAAACAGGGTGAATAGCTACACGGTTCCAAAATTGTGAGTGAAGCAGCTAACCCCCTTCTTCCTCACTAGCCGACATAACTGACAGCACTTAGCTCTCTCCATCCCTGCTGTCTTAGCTCTGAAGGGACTCTGCCGCGCTGCCTGCCCGACTCCACGCCACTGACGGCAGGCAGTGTTCTTGGGAAGAGAGCGAAGGAAGGGAGTCTGCTGGTGTGACGGACGATGAAGATAATAAAGGAAATTATTAATGCATCTACAGTATTTTTTTGCATATTTATCTTACTGATCCTCACACCATCCCTCTGAGAAATATATTATTATTATTACCTCCGATTTGTAGTATTCTATGTACATATTTTTAAATTCTACGTACATATTTGTAATAAAAATTTAAGGCAGGAGAGAAGAAATACTCTAGATAAGATTTCTTTTTTTCTTTTCTACTCTTTTACAGACAACATTAAGGCAGGGGTTGGGCAAATCAGAATGCCGTAAACACAAAGGAAAATATTTATCTCACACAACAAGAAGCTTTTAGCATATGCGGCTCCGGGGCACAGTGATGTCCTCTATACTAAGCACTAGCTGTTGTATTTCTGCTCTGCTGTCCTCATACAGCACTGATTCAGCCTCAGCTTGGGTCTTCATAGTCATAAGCTGGCTGCTGCACTTCAGGGGTCACAGTCACGTTGTCACACAACACAGGGTCTAGCACAGGCTCTTGAAGATAGCCAAGACTAAGAAGTCTGTGTGCCAAATTGAACTGCATCACCTCAGAGTTCCAGGATGGGTTTAATTTTCTGGCTCCACATGGAAGAAAGATGGCTCTAGTCTTTTCTGTTGCTCAGATGCAAGGACATCATAAAGCAAACAAATAAATCAAAAATTCCATGAAGCTCAGAGAGTTTAAATAATTTGTTCCAGGATTTTGAGGCATGCATGGAATGTGGCGCCCACTGTTCTGTCTCCGAGCCCCGTGCTCTGCCCTAAAAGGTGTCTGGGTTAAAAGAAGACAGCTCTCTCAGGGGTCATTGACTTGTGCAGGCTTCTTTGTACACAGTAGGCACTCAGCATCAGCTGATTTGATTTTAGGCTTAAAAATGAAGTTAAAATGGAGCTCCCTTGGGCTGTTTGTCTTTGTTCTGTCTTTGGCATTTTCCTGTGTTAAGTTTAATTGAATCTGAACCAGACTCCACTGTTCTGGTTCAGGACAATGTCCAGAACCCAGATAGATTTTTCTGATTTGTTTAACTCTCTGCTAACATCCACAAAGATGGAGAAAATCAGAATCAGTGGACTCATTCTATTGTTTCAGGATCCTGGACCCACTGTGTAATCAGCCAATTAAGCTACCCTTTTTGAGCACCTCCACAGCACTACTCCATTCTAGCTGCTTCAGAATAAACAAGATGTAGTGCTTTTTGTCCAGGTGCTTACAAGGTATTTGGAGAAACATGTCAAGTACATGTGAACAATTGGCTAACACTTTTAAGGTGCATTATATGCATCAGATAAATAAGCTCTATGGGAGGTCCAGTGCACAAATAGACATAGGACGCAAGCTGGCCGCTGGCCGGTGAACTGGTCACAAGGAGAAGCTCTATTCAAATTTTATGAACATGGGGTTTCTCAGATACCTGCCTACTGTACCACCTGGCGAGATTGGAATTGAGTAGGCCTCAGAGGCAAACCTAGGGCCTAGAAAATTAGGGCAATTGCTTAGGGCTATGAACTCTCCGTGATGGGATCCTGATTCAGAGAGTCAACCTTGAGGGGCAAAGGAGGGTATTTCCATTTAGATAGATTTAACTAAGACATAAAGTTTGAGGGGTGTTTTCAAACAAAGAATCAACCAATATGTGTACTCATTAAACCCCAGACAGAGACTCCCACGCAATGCAGCCCTCTTTATGACTTACTTAATAAACCTGATTTTACTTGCCTATACATCTTATCTGGAGTAGGAGGTCACTGGATTTGACAGCAAGAATTTTCTGCTTTGTTATGGTTTCTGCACAGCCTCTGAAGCTTGGGTTAGAAATAGAGGTGCGGATTTGGAAGTCAACAACACAGAGGTGGTTGTTAACACTGGAAGAGTAGAAGAACCATGAAGGCAAGAAATTACACACAGAAGGGAAGGCTGGAGATAGAGCCTAGAGGAGTGCCAGCTGCAGTTCCTCCTAACCACAGACGTGACTCCGGTCTTTGATGCTTCATTTGTGGAGTGAGGACAATGATAGTATCTACCCCATAGAACTTTTTGAAGGTTTGGTGAGTTAATAGATGCAAAGCACTGGAAAACTGCTTGATACACAGACAGCTCTCAATATTGTTATCAAGATGAATCAAATTCCCACTCCGCATCTCCCATTCTCCTCTCTCTGCGTATTTCTCCTACTCCCATGAAACTGCCCTCCTGCCTGTAAACCTTCTGCCAACCATTTCTTGAGTGGTGGGTGGGCCTCCAGGCCTCTCTCTTTCCTTTCCACAGGCAGAATTTAACTGTTTCATTTTCAGCTCCACTAACCCTACCATGGGTGTTTGCATTTTAACTAGACGATGCCTTCATGTGAAAGAATGTATTGCTGAGATTTCAGTTTTTAACAGTGATTTCTAGATACAGGGCTCTCTCTGCACACCCTCTTCCAAACACACTTGTAAGCAGTCTCCCACTCGTGAGACCTCGAAAGTGGGAAAGGAGACAGCAGTAAAGAAACAGGCACAGAGAAACCAGCAGGTACCGAAGATGTCATCACGCGATTCCCACAGAAAGCAAGCACGGATTAAAAGAGAGAGGCCAACAAATGTGTGGTCATTTGAAGCCTAAAGACACATTTAATAACATATCTTGATTTCTTTAAGTTCCCATCATTTTCCCCCCATGGAAGAAATCTTCCCAATATAACATAAACCACTAATATTGTGCTCTGGGCAGAACATGGTTCTGTGAGCCAATGCAGGCTGGTTTCAGGGAAACTAGCAACATTATTGATTTTAGTCAGGCTTATTAGAATCAGTGTTACATGCCCTCTTCCTCTACCAGATTGTATTTGGACTTCATTATGAAATCTCATTACATTAAGAGGAGGCTGCAATGAGTTCTGTAAATAAAAAATTTCCAAAGATGGATTCGTTAAAATTAGTATATCTGTGAAATCTGCTTTGGGTATCAATCTGTCAAGACAGGGAATCATGTATTTTCTGATTATACCTTGCTTTTTGAAAAAAAAAATATTGGGAACATTCACCAATTCTAGCAGCATACAGGAAAGCTTCACTTGTTTTCCTGTTGGGAACCCCTGTGCAGCATATTGTTACACAACCTGGGTGAGACATCGCATCACATAATGACTACAGACAGCTTGGAGGGCTGAACATGGGCTTTTTCCTCTCCATGCAGCTCAGTAGCACAATAGACTCGCGAATCCCAAACCGAGAGCTACGAAATGGAGTCAAGTCTGTGGCTGGCGATGCCTGGGAGTTTTAGTGCAGGAATACAGAGAACTAAAAGAGATTTGAAATACCCCACCCTTCCCATTTCTGCTTCAATATGTGGCATGTCATTTGGATTAGGCAGCTTAAGTGAATTGATACAATTGATGAAAATGAACTGATAGAGGAAATTACTTTCCCAAAACAAACAATTGCAATATGTACTTTTCTCTTAGACACACTCATGCCTGCGTCTGTTTATTCAGTATCTGCAGGCACAACCTTGTAAATACTGAAGAAAATGATGAAAACTATTTAGTCAAAAAGCTTAGTGCGTTCTCATCCAAAATTATAACCACAGACTCAACACCAAACCATGTAGTGTGGCTTCACTGAGCACTGAGAGCAGTGCTGGGGTTTTCATCTGAGAGGCAGGGGATGATGAGTCCTCAGAGGTGATCCTAAACAAGAGTTGCCACAGCTCTCTTCCCTGCATCTCTGTATCTGCTACCCTGGTAGAACCCAGCATTCCCTTGATCCCAGAATGCTGCCCTCGCTCCCTCCCACTCTGGTGAAATTTAAGGCCTCCCTCATTAGCCTGGTGCTGTGGCTCATGCCTGTAATCCCAGCACTTTGGGAGGCCGAGGCAGGTGGATTACCTGAGGTCAGGAGTTTGAGACCAGCCTGTACAACATGGAGAAACCCTGTCTCTATTAAAAATACAAAAAAATAAATAAATAAAAAATGGCCAGGTGTGGTGGCTCACGCCTGTAATCCCAGAACTTTGGGAGGCTGAAGTGGGTGAATTACTTGAGGTCAGGAGTTCGAGACCAGCTTGGCTTACATGGTGAAACCCCATCTCTTCTAAAAAAAAAATTAGCTGGGTGTAGTGGCAGACACCTGTAATCCCAGCTACTCAGGAGGCTGAGGCAGGAGAATCGCTTGAAGCCAGGAGGCTAAGGTTGCAGTGAGCTGATACTGTGCCACTGCACTGCAGCCTAGGCAACAAGAATGAAACTCTGTCTCAAAAAAAAAAAAAAAAAGAATTAGCCAAGTGTGATGGTGGGTACCTGTAATTCCAGCTACTTGGGAGGCTGAGGCAGGAGAATTGCTTGAACTCAGGAGGCAGAGGTTGCAGTGAGCCAAGAGCACACCATTGCACTCCAGCCTGGGGAAGCAAAACAAAACTCTGTGGTTCAGGGAATTGTTACAATTTACTGGTTTCATGCTGATCTGGGAGAAAGACCTAAGCATAGAGATGCAGAGCAGAATATTACAGTGTGGGAGATTCACGCAGACAAGTTGAGAGAACTCCCAGGACTCAGATCTCCTGGTGTAGGATAGGAGTTGCAGCGACAGGTTGATTTCTCCCGTCTCTTCTGACGTGGGTTTCCCCATGCGCCACTCCCTGTAGATTAGTAGCAGGGTAACAAATGTACTCAAACCACACTAGCATGCTGAGTGTTCTGTAATTGATCTGAGTCTCCTTTGCGAGCCCCCTCTCTCCTGAATACTTCGAGTTGCCAATTAACAAGATATCAGTCACCTATGCTTTACCCAGTCTCACTTCACCCTCTGGTTCATCCATCTGGCCTCTTCCCAGGGCTGCCTCTCTGCTACTGATCCTGCACCATGAGGACTTGGCTTGGTTCCAAAGGCTGGTGATGTCCTAGAGACCCGGAGTCTGGAATAGCATGCTGGCTCTTGTTTCTGTGTTCCTGACTCCCCCTGTAACTGTAAGTTTTAAGTTATCATCCCCTCTTGGGATGCAGCCCCATGACAGGAAGGGGGCAAGAGGAGGAGAGCTGTCTGCATGTCTGGATGCATTTACATTCTCTACCTTTGCTTCTTTTCTTCCTGTTGTGCCTCAGTGCTGGCAAGACTGGGCTTTTATTTTACTTATTCTCCCTATTTGATAGGGACTTTTCCTATATCCTGCATTCTCCTAGCAGATCCCAGCATCACAACCTCATTCCCAGTGATATTGTTTGGATATTTGTCCCCTTTGTATCTGACTTTGAAGTGCAATCCTCAATGCTGGAGGTGTGGCCTCGTGGGGGCTGTTTGGATCATGGGAGCAGATCCCTCATGGCTTGGTGCTGTCTTTGTGGTCCAGAACTCTGGATCTTGAAGATAGTGAGTTCTGATAATCTGGTCATTTGAAAGCGTGTGGCATCTCCCCCGTACACTCTCTCTTTCACTTGTGCCTGCTTTTGTGGTGTAAAGTACCTGCTATTCCTTCACCTTCCACTTTGATTGAAAGCTCTCTGAGGCTTTGCCAGAAGCTGAACTAATGCCAGCACTATGCTTCCTTTAAAGCCTGAAGAACTGCGAACCAATTAAATCTCTTTTCTTTATAAATTACCCAGTTTCAGGTATTTCTTTATAAAAACGCAAGAACAGCCTCATACATCCAGACAGCATTAAGATTTAAAGACAGAAACTAATTCACCAGTAGAAGATTACAATTCAGCAGGTATTTCAAGGACATTAAACTCGTTGTCCAGTGTTATGATTTTCAAAGGGTTGAAACTTGAATGGAATTATAAAATATTGGGGCTTTGTCTTTCCCATACAATCCTTCTTTAGGATACAGTTGGCACCCTGTATCTGCACATTCTGAATCAAAATTAGTGAATAATAGGGACAACTAAGGAACTTGATCATCTGCAGATTTCAGTGTCTTCATGGGTCCTGGAACCAATTCTCCATGAATACCAGGGGACCGTGGTATTCATTTTCCAAGACAGAATGGACATATCCATTGCCCTAGATCCCATATTGTTCACCTAGATATCCTGACATCACTAGAATGTCTTAAAATTCTTTAAGCCTGATGGGCATTTACTTTCTTTTAAGTCATCACAGTAGACTTGAAAAAGTGTGCATGAAATGGTAGCGTGAACTGTAAAGGTTATCAGCTTGATTGTCATCAGTGTGCATTTATATTTATAAGATTCTCTTGCAGCAATTCATTATAGCCCTTCAAAGCAAGGAAGAAGTTCCTTATTTCTAGTTTATAGAGTTATATGCACAGAAGCATGAGGTTATGAAATTAGTTGTCTAAGCTTCTACAAAGGGGAGAAGTGATCTCCTTGTACTCACTACTAGTCAAACATTCTCTGGAGAATATAATGTGATTCTGGATACAAGACATCACAAGTTACTGCACATCCTTGGAGGGCAGCTGGGATTCAATCACTCAAAATATATTATTCAAAAACCATTTCTTGCACTCTAAGTGCTAGCCCATTTTTTTAGGTGCTGGGGATGCAATAGTGATGTGTTAAATAAGGTAAACAAAGTCTCTGCTTTGAGGGAGCCTGCCTTCTGGCAGACAAACTGAGAAAGACGAATATAGGCGAGTATGAAGAATCGCTAAAGACCTTCCAAAGCAGACCTATCAGATGAAGAGAAACCTTGGGGAAGGGAAACTATTTGATGATTGCAAATAGTAGAAGGTCTGAATTTTAGAAGAGAAAGGAATTTACATTTCTGTTGGATGTTGCTCCATGAGACAGAACTAGGATCAATGGGAAAGGCTAGGGAGGCAGACCTTGCTCAGTACAGAAAAGGACTTACTAACAATTAGAATTTTCCTACATCTGAAAGTAACAAGCTCTTGAGAAAGTGTTCCAGATAAGGCTGAGTAGCCATCTGTCAGAGACAGCGGCAGGGGGCTGCCTGCTTTTGGGGAAGAGTTTGAAGACAGTGTGTGTGGAGCCATTCAAATCTATATCCTTATGACTTTATCACTTAGGTAATTAATTTTCGAATGTATCATGCTGGGCTCATGGCCTTTTGAAAAACAAAATATTTCGAAACTGAGACACATACCTAAGCACACAAAGTAATCACAGGTATTTTGGACAGCAGGCTAACACAGAGATCATATTAGGCCTATTATAAAATCTGGTGTCTAAAGGGTTCCAAGGGGCTTTCAAGAATGGAAGAGAATTAGAATTAGAGCCCATGGGGATTGCAGGGGAAGAGGAAACGGTGTCAAGGGGTTGACAGGCCAGGGCCAGGGTCATGGGTTCTGTCACTACGTGGTTGAAGTAGGTTACTTTAGCTCCCTAGTCCTCAGTTGTCTTATGTCTAAAAGAACATTTTTGCATCAATGGCTTCAACTAGATATGGCATTAAGAGATTGGGAAGAGAAGTATACATCCCTTTTCCTTGCCACAAAAGTCTTTTCACTGGCAAAGCTGCTAATGAGTTCAGTAGGGAAGTGTCCTATATTATTGCTTTCACACAGTTTACTCACATATTCATTTACTCTCATCTGCAGCTTAGTGTTCAGAACTTTGGGCAGTATTGATAAACTTCTTTTAGGGCTATTTGCTTCTAAGCTATTGCAGTTAGTTATTTGATTCTAAAGTCTACTCACTTAGATGTTACTTTATAATAATGGTTAAGATTAAGATATGGTCAACGAGAACAGGAAAAGATGTTCAGCATCACTAGTCATTAAAGAAATGCAAATCAAAACCACAAAATGTCACTGCATACTTACTAGGATGGTTAGAAACAAAAAGTTAGATAATAATAAGTATTGGCAAAGACAGGGAGAAATCACAGCCTTTATCCTTGCTGGTAGGAATGTGAATGGTGCAACTGCTTTGGAAAATAGTATGACAATTCCTCACATGATTAAACAATTACCATATAGTCGGCAATTCCACTCCAAAGTATACGCTTTTGGGGGCCGAGATGGGCATATCACTTGAGATCAGGAGTTTGAGACCAGACTGGCTAACAAGGTGAAACCCTGTCTCTACTAAAAATACAAAAAAAAAAAAAATAGCCAGGCATGGTGGTGAGCACTTGTAATCCCAGCTACTCAGGAGGCTGAGGTGGGAGGATTGCCTGAACCCAGAAGGCAGGGGTTGCAGTGAGCTGAGATAGGGTCACTGCACTCCAGCCTGAGTAACACAGCAAGACTCCATCTCAAAAAAAAAAAAAAAAAAAAAAAGAAAAAGAAAAAGAAAATGTATGTTTCTAAAAAAAATTGGACATAAATGCTTTTAGCAGCATTATTCATAATAGACAAGAGAGGAAAACATTCCAAATGTCCATGAACTAGCACCCAGATAAACAACATATAATGAAATATTGTTTGGCCATTAAAAGGGATGAAGTGTTGATACCTGCTGCAACATGGGTAAACCTGGAAAACATTATGCTAAGTGAGAGAAACTACATGTTGTATGATTCTAGTCACATGAAGATACAGAATAGGGACATCTGTAAGACAAAAAGTAGATTAGTGGTTGCTTAGGGCTTGGGGGAGGGGACAGTGGAGTGATCGTGAAAAGAATACTGGGTTTCTTTTTAAGGTGACAAGAATGACCTAAAATTGTCTATGTTGATTGTTGCATATATCTGTGAATATGCAAAAAGCAACTGAATTGTACACTTTAAACAGATGAATTTTATGGTAATTTTATCTTAATAAAGCTCTTTTTAAAGAGTAATATTTGAATCCATGGATTGAAAATGGTCTCTAATAAAATGCTTCACTCTCCAAACCAGGCTGTAGGATGCCCCAAATTATACCTTTAGTTCAAATGAGAAGAGAGAGTCCATTTCAGTATCCATTTGAGTCTTCAAAATCTGTTTTTTAGCAAGTAAGGAAGTCAGTCTCTCAGTCTCTGATAATTTGGGGAAACTGGGTCTGTGGAAAAATAATTCCTATACTTTTAGTGCTTTCTGTGTCATTTGTCCTAGGTTCTTCCTCCTAAAGATGCAATGATGAGATGCAGAAGAGTGAAATATCTAGGAAAGACCCCAAAATCAGTTGCTACTATACACCCTCCAGTAAGAAACTATCAAAAAGGAAAAAAATTTAAAGAAAAACATGGCTGGGCACGGTGGCTCACGCCTGTAATCCCAGCACTTTGGAAGACCAAGGCGGGCGGATCACAAGGTCAAGGCATCGAGACCATCCTGACCAACATGGTGAAACCCCGTCTCTACTAAAAATACAAAAATTAGCTGGGCTTGATGGCATGCACCTGTAGTCCCAGCTACTCAGGAGGCTGAGGCAGGAGAATTGCTTGAACCTGGGAGGCGGAGGTTGCAGTGAGCCGAGATCACATCACTGCACTTCAGCCTGGCGACAGATTATGAAAGAAGCATATTATTTTAACACTATATTCTTGCAATTTAAAGTAAGAAAATAAATGTAAAGAGCTTCAAAATGTTATTGTCTCTTGTTATGTGACAGGACCAAAGTTTTACTTATTAGCATTTATTAAATACCCTTGTGCCCTAGATGCTTTTACATACCTTTAGTCATAATCCTGTTTAGGGTTACAGAAGCAGAGTGTATAGTGACTGCAATTTGCCTCAAATCACACTGTTTTTGGTAAGCAGCAGAACAAGGATTTGAATCTGTATCTTTCAGACATCTGACAAAAAATTCTAATGGTCTAAACTGCCTTTGAAGAAAACAGACCAACACCGGGGCTTGAGTCCTCCTATTGCTAAGGACAACAGAATAATACAAGACACAAACAGGAAAGCTGGCTACTCAGAGGGTCCAGTTTTCAAAAGTGAAGCCACCTCCCGAAGTGAGTTATCCTTACTAATTTCTAAAAGGGTAGCATTATTGCCAAACGTCTTCACAATCCAAACTTTCTTACTTTTTTGCTAGCTAAATTTAAATGGCAACACCTTCCCTCCCTTGTATTTTCTCTTGCTTTCACCCTACACAAATTGCTTGTGGTTGAACTGCCAACACACGAGAGCTCCCCTAGTGCTTCTCACACATCTCCAGAAATGATGTCAGGCCAGCTCGGCTCATGTTCATATTCTCCTTGGCTGATGAAATATTTAAGCCATGCTGATAGCCTCAGATGGCATTTTAGATGCAGAATACACCACCCTGTTGTGCCTCTTTCCAGAGAACAGTAGGCTGCCGCGCTCTGCCTCCATTTCTCTCCTATGTTTATGCTGAGAATGCTACTTCTTCTTAATGGTGTTTTAATCAATAACAGCTCATCACCATTTTCTTTTAAATTTTACAAAAAGAAGCCATTTCTAGTAGGCTTAGCTGGCAAAGCGTCTACAATTAGTAAGACCTTTTGGAGAAGGAATTTACAGAAAATGCTCCACTCATTGACTTTCAGTTAAAATGATAAGAGCCACAGATCAAGTGAAAGGAAACCTGTTGCCATTCTGTCAGCCCTGTGGCAGGCATGTGGTGGCAGGGCAAGGTTGTCTTTGCAAGCACAAGCGAGCAGGTCATTCTGACTGCGGCTTTTACACCCAAGCTAATTGATAAAGACATTCTCATTTTGACCCGATCCCATGGAAAACAGGCAAACAAACCAAAAACACTTGTCAAAGAGCTATGCGAACATAGGTAAGGTTAATAGGTGCAAGAGACTAGACTTTCCTTAATATTAATACAAAATAATTTACTCTTTAACACAATGCTCTGGCTCTTGAATTTTGATGGTAAAAATCAGAACATTTCCCTTCAATGCCATTAATGGGGTCAGCCTCCAAGTCTGAGCTAGTAGCCATGCCGTCAGTCCCGTGGAATCCTAAAAACCATCATCATTTGTTTCTAAACAGATCATGAGCTATTTACCATCTCAGTGTTTTGTGCACAGCTGGGTGTCTGGCAAGTGTCCAATATCCATTAACATTTAAAAATTAGTCCCATAATGCATCTTTTCTGGGGCTTGAGAAGTATACACAGTGACACATGGTGGGAACCAATTACACTTGCACTACCATTAGTCTGGCTGCATTCAACTTCCCAGTAAATGCAGGCTAATTTAGTTTCCAGAATGGTGTGTCTAAATTCATACAATAATCTTTGAGAAGGCTGCATATCTAAAGATTTATAGTGGAACAAACTGCTCAGCAAGAATATTACTTCTCACAATGAAACATGAGAGCACATCACAGGACGATTCACTGAATTTCTGCAAGGTTCCTTTCAATGTGTCCTTTCTAAAGCTTCCAGTCAGGGGCTGAATCAGAAGGCACAAACAGACTAACAGATTTCAGTAACCATTTCTGTTCCCTTGGTCTGCGGAGGTACCATCAATTTGTATGCTAACAGATAACTTTAAATGTGTTTTTTTCTCACCTTTGGAGTTACAGCTGGGTCACCTTCATCCATTTTTCCAGGGAATGGACAAATTCTGCCTTTGGAATAGAGTACTTTGAACTCTCTTTGGGCATCATATTACCTTATTGCCCAAGATGAGCAAAGCAAACTCTATAATTGGTGGTTTGGCAAAAGGTCGAATACAGAGAAGTTCAGAAATAAATGTTTTCTGGAAAGTGCTGTTCTCCAAACTTCCACTGTCTGGGATAATTTCTCTAATAATATCCAAGGTGAAGTAGGGAGTCAGGTCTATCTGGAAAGCACCCAAAGAGACCCCCCTTCCTTACTAGGTGTCCATTCCACTCTCAAAATCAGGATGGAGAATGATTAGCTTCTCTGGCTAATGATTCCAGGACACATACTGTACCAAGCTTATCTTAGCTCACTCACTCTATGTCATGCTGCTTAATAAAGCTAAATTGCTCACATAAACAGAATACTGTGCCATGGGCTTTTAGGATTCTGAGGTGGTTTAAAAATATAATTTTTCACTAACATTCAACAGAACAATTTAGCAATAGCTTACAGAAAATTGCAGGAAAGCAGTAATTTTCCAAATGTGCACAAACTGATTCAGCAATTTACAAATTAGAGTCTTTGGGGGTGGTTAGGATGTAGTGAGCTAGCAAAGTTGTCCTCTCTGAGGGCAGACTTCTCATGCCTCAGGCTGTGCTGGAGAACACCATTTTCTTTTTCTCTAGCACCTTCAAATATTTAATGGCAAAACTTTGTTTGGAGGTTATAACTGTTAAGTTAAAAATTACGTTGATTGGCTTGATTGAAATTGGAATTGATTCTAGGAAATGTCAAGGCCTCTGTAATTGAAGAGCAATTTTTAATGAGTTTGGGGCAAATACTAGTTCTCTTTCTGTGTGCTCTTATTTTGAGGCCATGTATTATAATGTTTTGAGTTGAGATGCTTGTAAACAACATCGAAAGTATAACTGCCTCATTAGGGCTGTTGATTTGTGCTCTTACTGAATTAGGAGATTGTGACTAGCATTCTTTTCTTATTGTTTGGGAAGTATGAATCACTGTCACTGCTGAAAATGTATACGAGAGGCAGTTAGGCATAGTATATTAAAATAATATAAATGTGTCAATTGATGAAAACAATGAAACCTATCATTTTTCTATATTGTATGTTTCCAGATCATTTTTTTTAGTGTGGTTTTAGTGTAAGGATTAACCCAATTGGCACAGATTAGATGAGGAGAGGCCTGATTTGAGTGGGAATATTTTCTTTCAATAATCTTAAAAGGTAAAGATTTTATCCATAATAGTTATTTGGATGTGTGTCCTGCTTAAAACAGCTAGTTCAATAGAGGCTGGGGAAACAGGTGCACTTATCTTTTGTATAAAATGCTGCAGGGTTATGATCTCATCACACATTAAAAAAACCCTTTACAACTGGAATCATGAACAAGAAATGTATTTCCTTCAACTTAATTATTTAGTTTCCTACTAAGAAGTTGCTCTGCAGAGGTCAATTATCCTTCAGGGATATCCTGGAAGAAATGAACAATTAGCTTGATTTTCTGTTGAATTTGGAGCTTGAGACTCAGTATGTGATCTATTAAAAAAAGGAGATAATTCCTCTTAAACCATGTCCTAATCTACATGGGAGTCTTACACTGCAGGTAAGAAATCAGCAAAGTAATCCAATCCACCACCATGGGGCCAAGACTGAGTATCTTGATATACAACAATCATGGCTTCAAAACATTAATGGAAAAATCTCTCATGGGGAGCTATGAAGGATAACAGAATTCACTCCTCTTATGAAGTGCAAAGCCTTATGAAAGGGAAATGCCATTTGATTTTTTTTTAACAGAACAGAATTGCTCAAATCTGATTAAAGAGAGTTGCAGCAAACATTGTAGTTTGGGATAATCAGGAGAATGTACAGTTTTATGAAGAGATGAAAGGCATGGGTATGACTTTCATAAACTTCTGACTATCCGGGAGGCTGTTACCTGGCTCTGCTCTAAAAAAAGCTTTTTTGCCCTAAGAAACAGAATTTAAAGTGGGGACTAAATTAAGTTAAAAAGCACCCTGCACAGAGCTTTTCAGAAAATCAGTGAATTTGCCTATATAATGAATCTAGAAAAAAAATTATTTTCTCTCTGGAAATGACTTTTTTTTCTATTTTTGAGTTATTTTAATATGGGAGTTGTAATACAACATTCTTTTTTCATTTATTTTTTAAATTTGAGGATGCTAGTTACAGCTGGCTCTATTTCCTTGGAAGTCAGGGCTATGCTTTAAGCTTAATAATACTGGATGACCCTTAAGACCTTTAAATCACCTTCATGTCACTGATTTAGCATTTCCCCTGAGGATGCATTCATTTGTTCTGTCCCAGTCCTGGGAGTCTGACTTTAACACACATAAACACAAACACACACACACACACACACACACACACACACACACACACAGGAAAGAGATGAGAATATGCAGAGGTTTAAAAGAAGAACTCGAAAGTATATTATGGAGTTGAAACTTGCTGGAGTTGTGTCATTTAAAAGATAATCCCAAGCAAATAGTTTTATAGCCAGCTGCTGGTTTTCTTTACAACAGAAAGATCTGTTTTATCAAAAAACACTGAGTGGGTGGCAGAAATAGGTCTCTGCATGGAGATAGGGTAGAGCCCTCTTAAATGGCTGCTACTTACTATATCAATGATAATTTGTAATAATACATTAAAAAGAGCACCCTGAATTCATTTAACCAATATCAATAAGATTTAAACATTTTTCACACATTTTCATTTACTTTTTTTTTCTGAGACAGCTTCACTCTTGTCACCCAGGCTGGAGTGCAATGGTGTGGCCTCACCTCACTGCAACCTCCACCTCCCAGGTTCAAGAGATTTTCCTGCCTCAACCTCCTGAGTAGCTGGAATTATAGGCATGTGCCACCATGTCTGGCCAAGTTTTTGTATTTTTAGTAGAGACGGGGTTTCTCCATGTTGGTCAGGCTGATCTTGAACTTCTGACCTCAGGTGATCCACCTGCCTCGGCCTCCCAAAGTGATGGGATTACATGCGTGAGCCACTGTGCCCAGCCTCGTTTACAGCATGCTGGAGAGGGAGTAGGCAGATCTACTTCTTCCTCTGCAGTTAAGATGTGGCTGTGATGAAGGCCAGAGCTGAGAATATGTGAAGTGGTTTATTTTGAAATATGAGAGTAATATGAGAGACAAGATTAGGTGCTTCTGGTTGAACCCCTTTGAGTTATTTTTTCTAACATATATCCCTTTCAACATTTTTCTGTGCTCAGTTTCACACTATTTTCCATCTGGCCTAAGTGAAAGGAAAGGAGGTCCTAGGACTTCAAATCTATCTGAAATACATGCTGTTTGATTTTAATCTTCCTTTTTCCTTAAACTCAACTTCTGCAGACTACCTTGGCATGACCTAGTAACCCCAGGCCATCAGACTAGCATCTAAGGTGGCCGCAAGAGATTTTATGAGGAAATGTATGATCTGACCACTCAGTATGGACCCGAATCTCCAAAACTAAACCCCAACCTGCTTGGCAGCTTAATGTGTCCTAAAGAATTGGGTAAAGGGAACTATCACTGCTATTGTTGTCAGACAGACCTGGGTTTAAGCAATGGCTGATCGTTGGTCTGAGTCCTCACTTAACCATCTGCAAAATGAAGATAATATCAGTAGTCACCTCAGAGTGTTATTTATTTATTTTGGTAAAGAGGAATGAGAAAATGCAAGTAAAACATGTCTGTAATTACAGTAGGCTCTCATTGCAGATCCAGCCTGAATCAAGCAACTTACATCTTCATGATGCATATTAGCCTTGGACACAGTGTCTTCTCCAGCCTGATCTTTTCAGTGTACACTTTCTTAGTCAAAGCCCGTAAGTGCCAACTTTTTGTTATTCCATGTTGAACCTCACAAAGGAACTTTCCTAAGTATACTGTTTATTTTGAAAATATATTACGGAACTCCTAAATCAGAAAGTTTTATTTGGTGATATAGCTTCCGTGGTTTTCCCATCCAATTGCTCTCCAGAATGTGTAGGCTGAACTAGATCAAGCTCACTGAGGAAGGCAATTACTAATCTCTTCCCTATGCAGAAGGGAATTTTGCCACAAGAAGGTCTTACATCTCATAAAACGCCCTGTGATGGTGTGAAGTGTGTCTTGGGAGTTTCCAAATGCATTTCTCTGCTTTGCTACCAGAATGGAAGCATTAGAGAATATTAACACCATCCTGGAGCACCAAAGTCACTGCTTGGCCCATCTTCCTGGTGACACTGAAACATAAAAAAGGTCACGTGGTTCTTCAGTCACCAAAAAGGAGAAGAGCCGTGAACTACTGACCTCTAGTGTTGTACCTTTTATATCTCACAATAAAGCAAAATCTTTAATAAATATTTGTGAATACAAGTTTGAAGGCAACTAATCTAATCGAGGCAATCACGTTCCCTAAACAATTAATTCCTTGGCAGTTGAAAGGAGGGCAAGTTGCCGACAAGCAAAGGACTGCTAAATTGGCTGTTTGGCCAATTGTTTGATAAAATCATCTTCAAATCAGTCCAACGGTCATTTCAATAGCTTTCTAGATACAAGACAGATCAGGGGTTGATCTGTCTCCACTGCTGTGCTGAATGAATGGGCAGTGGTGATGATGATGATGGGTCATCCAATTTAGTAGAATGGGATGGTTTTCATTCTTTGGGATTTACAGGATGCATAATTGTGGCTACTCATTAATTTTGTCTTATTCAAATGGAGGTTATTTCTTGATGAGCCATCACACATTTCTTTCCCTTGCACAGTGATTTATTTCCTCCATTCATTTTTCCTTCAGTGATGCTTTTCTCTCACTCTCCCACTCTCTCTCTCTCTCTCTCTTTACTTTAAGTTCCAGGATACATGTACAGAATGTGCAGGTTTATTATAAATGTCTATGTGTGCCATGGTGGTTTGCTGCACCTATTGACCTGTCCTCTAAATTTCTTCCCCTTTCCCTCTACCCCTCAACGGCCCCTGGTGTGTACTGTTCCCCACCCTATGTCCATGTGTTTCCATTGTTTGACTCCCACTTATGAGCAAGAACATGCAGTGTTTGGTTTTCTGTACCTGTGTTAGTTTGCTGAGGATGCTGGTTTCCAGCTTCATCCGCGTCCCTGCAAAGGACATGATCTCATTCTTTTTCATGACTGCATAGCATTCTATGGTGTATACGTACCACATTTTCTATATCCAGTCTATGATTGATGGGCATTTGGGTTGGTTCCATGACCTTGCTATTGTAAATAGTGCTGCAAGAAACATAAGTGTGCATGTGTCTTTATAGTAAAATGATTTAAATTCCTTTGGGTATATACCCAGCAATGCGATTGCTGGGCCAAATAGTATTTCTGGTTCCAGATCCTTGAGGCATCATCATACTGTTTTCTATAATGGTTGAACTAATTTACATTCCCACCAACAGTGTAAAAGCTTTCTTATTTCTCCCCAGTATTCATTGTTTCTTGACTTTTTAATAATTACCATTATGATTGGAGTGAGATGGTATCTCGGTGTGGTTTTGATTCGCATTTCTCTAATGATCAGTGAAAGTGATGCATTTTCAGAAGGCCTAACTATTTTAGTCCCTTTTCATGCTGCTGATAAAGACATACCCAACACTGGGCAATTTACAAAAGAAAGAGGTTTAATGGACTCACAATTCCACATGGCTGGGGAGGCCTCACAATCATAACAGAAGGCAAAGAGGAGCAAGTCACATCTTACATGGATGGCAGCAGGAAAAGAGAGTGCTTGTGCATGGAAACTCCCATTTTTAAAACCATCAGATCTCATGAGACTCAATCGCTATCATGAGAACAGCACAGGAAAGACCCAACACCATAATTCAGTCACCTCCCACAACACATGGGAACTGTGGGAGTTACAAATCAAGATGAGATTTGGGCGGGGGCGCAGCCAAACCATACTACTAGCAGAAGATGGACAGCCAACTCGAGTGTAGAGTTAAATGCAACTGTTCAAAGGCCCTTCTCCAGAAATTAAGCAGATGTTTAAGTAAAAGTCAGAATGACAGGTAAAATCAGAAAATGCGATTTTAACTTTTTCCCTTTCTTTTTGCTTCTAGAATCATGCATTTTCCTAATGAACTGAGAGAGGTGAAGCTGCCCCTCTGATAGTAAGTTTTACAACACTCAGAAGCACAAGATGGATTTGACCCCCATTTCCAATTTCATTCTGGCATTCCTTTTCTTTAACAGGCATATTTTATTCTCATCAGTCTCTGAGAGTTAGGAAATGTTTCAAAGGCTGCAGCATCCATTCCCATATATCTTAGTTGTCCCCAAATGGGCTCTGGAGAATCACCTTTGCTAATGTAGAGGCAGCCGTGAGCTCTGTGACAACTACGTATGCACCACATTTCTGGGTGCCTAACTACTCATGTCACGTGAAAGCCCTAGGTCTTCCACATGATGGCACATAAACATGACTATTACCTGAACATCACCAGCTCAGAGGCACCTTTTGCTCATTGGGGAATCCCAGTTCCCCCCCTCCCTGCCAACTTGATTCTCTAATTATGTGTGCAGGCCCACCCTGGAATACAGTCTTAATGATTTAGTCTTTCAAATTATTTGCAAGGTGTTTCCTTAGCCTTGGCTGTGTCCTGAGGAGGAAAACTGCTCAGCTCAGCAGTAGTCTTGCAGTTTGGCAGCCTTTAGGGGACCTGAGCTGCACAATAATGGGAGTAGAGTGGGGCTGGAGACCCACTAGTGGAGAAAGAAAAGGCATTCTCCCCAAATCTGTGCTGTGCTTTGTCATCTGGGTTCCAGAGTAACTTAATTTGGGCCCTGTAATGGTTAATACTGACTGTCAACTTGATTGGATTGAAGGATTTGAAGTACTGTTCCTGGGTGTGCCTGTGAGGATGCTGCCCTGGAGATTAACATTTGAGTCAGTGGACTGCGAGCAGCAGACCCACCCTCCATCTGGATAGACACCAACTAATCAGCTGCCAGCAAGGCTGGAATAAAGCAGGCAGGAGAAGACGGAAGAGCAGACCTGCTGAGTCTTCCGGCTGTCATCTTTCTCCCATGCTGGATGCTTCCTGCCCTTGAACACCAGACTCCAAGTTCTTCAGCTTTTGGAACCTTGGACTTACACCAGTGGTTTGCCAGGGGCTGTTGGGCCTTTGGCCACAGACTGAAGGCTGCACTGTCAGCTTCCCTACCTTTGAGGTTTTTGGACTTGGACTATCCACCACTGGCTTCCTTGCTTCTCACCTTTCAGACGGCCTACCCTGGGCTTTACCTTGTCATCATGCGAGTCAACTCTCCAAAACAAGCTCCCTTTCATATGTGGCCTATCCTGTTAGTTGTGTCCCTTTAGAGAACCCTGACTGCCACAGGCCCGGAATTGCGTAACATCATCTGTGTCTCAGTCAGGGTTTAAGACAAAAAAGCTCCTTTTGTCTTAAAGTCTCCTCCCTTTGTGTTCCAGACTGATGTCCACCAGACTGGTGGTGCGAGCAGAGAGGGTGAGTGACCCGAAGGAAGGCTACCCTGTCACCACTTCTGCATTCTCTTTCCACCTCAACACCCTTCCTGTATACCATAACCGCAGCCACGCTGCCACCCCCCAAATGCCTCTTTCAGTAAAAATCCAAACCTCCTTGAAAATTAATTCATGGAAATGTATATACATGTGTTGGGGTAGGATGGAGAGGCAGATGGATGGGAACATTCTTACCTTGAGGTGCATGAGCTGAGTGGGGAAGAAAATGAAATGCTGGAGACAGCTCAGGCCCTTCCTGCACATAGACCTTGAGGATATTCCAAGTAGACGCTTTATTGTTCACTAATTCTCCTCATTTTCTGTTTGCACCTCTTTCAAGCCCTTCCCCATCTGTGTTCCCAGCATCATTCCTATCCCCTTCCATTTTCCTCCAACAGAACTTGAAATTCAACACTCTGGCCAGAATAATGGAGTCATATTATCCCTGCCACGTCCAGCAAAATCCAAAATGTTAGGTCTCAGGTGTCCAGCTCTCTCCATCCGATGGGCTGGGCTGTTTCCCAGGTTAGAGGATTCCAGAGGATATATCCTCTTCCTCATCGGCCAGTCCACAGTGTGGCTGACTGCAATGTCTGCTTCACTGTCTTCCGCAGCAAATACCCTGATGCACATTTTCAGCAGCTCCTGATTGAAGTGTTCACGTATATTGCTCTCTAACCAGAATCAGGAGATGAGGGCAGTGAAATTGTGGTGCTTCTGCACTGCACATAGACCTTGAGGATATTCCAGGTAGACGCTTTATTGTTCACTAATTCTCCTCATTTTCTGTTCGCACCTCTTTCAAGCCCTTCCCCATCTGTGTTCCCAGCATCATTCCTATCCCCTTCCATTTTCCTCCAACAGAACTTGAAATTCAACACCCTGGCCAGAATAATGGAGTCATAGTATCCCTGCCATGTCCAGCAAAATCCAAAATGTTAGGTCTCAGGCCTCTCCTTCCTATCATGGCTTTCCCCTTCTCTCCAGTCTTTCCCAGTCCACAGAATAAACTTTCACGTAGAGCCTTCTGGTTCTGCTGAAAACACTTCCCCCTCCCCTGACCACCTACCTCCTTTACCCTTCTCAGATGCTTTCCTTTGTAAGACACTGTGCCTAATCTTTGCGGCAGGTTTACATTTCTCCTTCTAAACATACCTTTTTTTTTTTTGAAACAGAGTTTTACTCTGTCACTCAGACTGGAGGGCAGTGGTGGGATCTCGGTTCACTACAGCCTCTGCCTTGCGGGTTCAGGCCATTCTCCCACCTCAGCCTCCTGTAGCTGGGATTACAGGCGTGTGCCACCATGCTCAGCTAATTTTTGCATTTTTAGTAGAGATAGGGTTTCACTATGTTGGCCAGGCTGGTCTCAAACTCCTGACCTCAAGTGATCCGCCTGTCTCGGCCTCCCAAAGTGCTGGGATCACAGGCGTGAGCCACTGTGCCCGGCCCCAACATACCTTTGACCTTGGTGTTTTGTTTGGTTTTGTTTTTGAGAATGTTCCTGGCCTTATTTGTTAAAGATGCACTTGATCCCTCCCTGCCTGGATTATATTCTGAAGTTCTAAACTTCCTTAGATTAATTCGCATAAATAGTACCGGCTCTAAATCTCTTTTTTCTAGTCCCCCAATTTCTTCTTGACAAAGGACTGTGGGTGGATGAGGGAGGAGGACTCACAGGTCAATTTTCACCAGTTAGCCGTGGAGGCTGTGCTAGCAAAGGAGGGTGGGGTGGGATATGAGCCTTGGGAGTGCATGTTAAGTTTTACACATGTTCTTTTTTCTTACCAAAAAGTTTACTGAAGACACTAAAGCTTTGTCTTAGGCTGAGTCCCTCAGAAGCAGCCCCTGAGACAAGGATCTGAGCGTAACACACTCATTTGGAAGATCATCTCCGGAAACACCAACAGGGGAATGAGGAAGTGAGTCGAGAAGAGGATGAAAGGAAGCCATGAAGTGTGCAGGGAGTTTCCAGGGCTCCGTCTCTTCCCAAATCCTGGGAGACAGGAAATTACCACAGAGGGGTCACGCGAGGGCTGGGAAAGGTAGCTATTTCTTCTCCTCCATTATTAATGCGCACTGCTCCAGGAGGGATTGACTCCCTCAGCATTTCTGGGAGACCTTACCCTCTGTTAAAAAACAGACCCTGGGGGCAGAGCCCTAGATACTTGAGGTTAGGTGTCAACAGCTTATATTAGGACAGTCACAGCCCCAGCAGAAGAGAATGGGCAGGACACTCACTTCCCCATCTGTTGTGCCCTATTCAAAGACATGAGTAGAAACACACTTTTGTACTTTACTGGTCAGTGACCCAGAAATGCAGAGAACCCTCCTTTCCTTTGGTCAGTAACTACTTCATGCAGTTTGCTGGTGTGATTTCTGAAATGAAAGTCCTTCCCACATCTCCTCCACAGAGAAGGGTCTAGTGAGGAGGGCGGAAGGCTGCTGGAGTTTTGCATCACCTAGAGACAGTCACTGGTCTTTGTTTTGATAACTGCTAAGAGAGTGGTTAGTATCTGATTAATGAAAATAAATATTTATTAAATGGAAGAATAAATAAAGAAATTGGGATTGAAGCCAAGGACACCTGATCCCAAGGGTTGTATTTTTTTCATTTAATTCAGTCTTTACCTTGTTAGGGAGGCCCTGAGCTAGGGAGACTGAAAATAGTAGCTATCACCAGTGGTGGCAATGAAGGGTCCCTCACTGGGAATTTGCAGCCTTGGCTTTGGTGTGTCTAAGACTGGGACCTGTAAAATGGCCTGCTAACCTCGCCAGAATGCAAAAACCTCACTCTATTGAGGGCTGTTGAAAATCAACCAAAATGTCAACACTCTTAAAAACAGACCTGTTAATAATTCAAATGTTTTAGTAACAATATAAGCATTTCCTTACATTATATCAGAAAATTTGACAATGTTTGCCCATATTATAATTGTGATGGCTTTATTTTTCAGAAATAGCATGATTATCAAGCACTAATGCATTTGTTCTGCACTGAATAGCCTGGCTTGATGAAAATCTTCCAAAGCCAATAGCTCTTATTTAAATAAATAAAAGTTGTCTAGAAAACTTCTGAATTCATTCCAAGAAAAGGGAGATTATGTTTAGCATGGAGCTAGTGGTGTTTGTGTGTTTTTGTTTCTTCTAATTCTTTCACAATTGGTTATGGATGGTAACTTTCGATTCGGGATGCCTTCTATTCCACTAGCTATAATAGGTAATAGAGTTTCCATGGTGTAAATTTGCATACACATTATGTAATTCACATGCATGCACATTTACACACCACATTCACTTATTCAACAACTACTTTTTGCTGATTAATGCATTTGTCATTAAATATATGAACCTATTTGAAGGCCACAATAAAATAATTGTTAAAAAGGAAAACACAGTATTTGTCTTAAGAAAGACCTTAATTCAAATCCTATTAGTTGTTTAATATTGAGTAAGTGACTTAAACCCTTCAATTCTCACTTTCTACATCTGTCAGATTGTGATATAATCCTTACTGCATAACTGATGAAGGTTAAATTAGATAATACATGTAAGTAAATTAATACTTAATTCTATGGATGACTCTGTAGGATTGATATTACTATGCATATTTTTACAGAGAAGGCATTCAAGATTCCCCTAAATATGAGTCCTCCAATTTGCACAGAATGGCACCTATGTAGCTAACACACTGAGGGCACATTCTGATTTTGCCCTTAGTGTGTTATTCAGTGGGTTACTGAGTGAGATCTGACATCTCACTTTAAAGTTTTCAGGGTTATGTAGAAGTAGCAAGAAGATTCCTCTTATCTCTGGTGATACTACAATTGTTCTTATCAGGAAAGAGACATCGAATCTCTTTCTTATCAATTAGATACTCATTAAGGTTAGCAAACTTATTGATTAGTGAAGGAGTGTGTGGCTGGTTAAAGGGATAGCAGCAGCTTCACTGTTAACTGTGAAGCAGGGACACCTAACCACTTCTCTGAAAGTATTCTTATTTATTTCTGCTGGGTTTTATTAAACATCCAGCATCAAGGCCTGAGAAGGCTGTTTAAATATTTGAAAGAGGATTGATCGTGTGTTTTGACATAGTTGTGCTTTTACAGGAGTATCAATGATCGTATGGATTGGTTGTCGGTTTGATGTACTTCTTGCATGAGTGGTGTTGACAAAGTCAGAATATTCCTGAAAGTACATGTTCAGCTTCAGCAGCATCATTTTGTAATACTGGGGTGAATATTTTTCTTTGTGTGTGGGAACACATTTCTAAGATCACAAAGGAAGGCAGTGAGACTACGTGATTTTTGTATACAAATATTTATCTTATAGACAACTTTTCAGGAACATTTAGTGCATAGAGCCAAGTAGATCTATATATTGATCAGGCTGGCTGGTATCCAGGGTAGGAGAACTTGATTCACCTCCCATAAATTCACTATTCTCTTTACAGTTCCAGGATTTTCACTGGCAGCATTTCTCCCAAGGCTACAAGGCCTTTGCCACCTACTTGGGTATGGGAAAAGAAGAAGAAGAAAAAAAAATAAAGAAAGAAGGAGACGTGTAGAATATTTGCAAAGCATACAAATGTGTACCTTTGATATCTTTTTTATAAGAAACCTAGGAGAAATAATCTTTTTTTGTTGTTGTTGTTTGTTTGTTTTGTTTTTTGACCAACTTTTGGAAACAGAAATAGGATAAGGCCGGAATGAGGTGGGTTTGGAGCTGCACTCTCCTCTACCCTTTACTTGCCATCCACGTGGCCTGAAGGACTTCTCTCCAGTCCTGAGTGCAGGTTCATCCCTTCAAAACTGGGTACAGCTATACCCCATGCAGGGTAGTTGTGAAGAGTAAAGAAAAGTACTCATCAAACAGTAAGTAATTAATAATTTTGGCTATTTTAAATTTTTAACAAGAGTATGATCACCTCTGTTAAAAAAGGCAGAATATTTACTAGTTTCAGTATTACAAGTAGACAAGTTGCTAAATTTTGTTTCTAATTTTACTATTGACTCACTGTATACTTGGCATTAACAATGCAGTTGTTTAGGTTATGTAGAAAATTTGATGTTGCAATTTGGTGATGATAACAGGGTCTTAAAGTGTTTTTAGAAAGGGATTTGAAGGTCATGAGGGAGGGAACAGGTCACACAGAGCCTTGTTGACCATTGCGAGGACTTCGGCTTTGACTTTTACTACTTAAAGGTTGTAAGCAGATGTGTAAAATGACCTGAATTATTTTTTTCAGTGGACTGTTCTGGTTGCTGTGTTGATAATAACCACAGGGCTGGAGGTGGGAAGGGAAAGTAAGGGAGAAACAGAAAGACCTTTCCAGCAGATAGTGCAGTAACTAGTCCAGGTGAGAGTTGGTGATGACTTGGATCAGGACGGTTGCAGTGGAACTTCTGAGAAGTAAACATATTCTTGATATATATTCAAAGCAGAGGCAATAGCACTGCAGATGGACTTGCTGTAGGGGGCAAGAGAAAGAAATGAGTCAAAAGTCACTTTAAGGTTTTTGGCTTAGGCCACTGGAAGATTACAGTTGGGATGAGGGGAATGAAGTGGAGTAGATGTGGGGTGGAAGATCAGGTGTTCCTGTTTGGTACATGCTGTATTTTAAAACGTTTAATTCTAGGTAGAGATGTCAGGTAGGCAGTTGTGGAACAAGGTCAGCCTGGAGATATAAATGTGGAAATGGCTTGCATAGAGGTGGGATTTAAAGTTACAGACTGGATGAGATCACCAAGAAATGCATGCAGTAGGGAAGAGAGCACCAAGGGCTGAGCTCTGGAAGAGTTTACTTTCATTAAATAATGTCTCCTGAAGGTTAAAGGAAAGGCAGCATTATTTAAAACAGCCCATATCTACATTTGATCACTTTCTTGCCTTGTAATTGCAAAAAGTATAAGTCCTCCTGCTTCTGCCAGGCTTCTGCTGAAAGAGAGTCTATAATAGGACTCAGAACACAATACCCCTAAGTATGGCATTTTGATTTGCTTAGTGCTTTAAACTTAAGGATATTAGAAGGGCCTTATGAGCAGGTCACTCTGATCTTCTGTTGTTCTTCTGTCTCCTCTCCCTCCTTCTCCCCCAAAAGGGAGTCATAGAAACCAGAACTCTTTTTCCCTAAGGTAGGTCATAGAAATTAAGATTCGTCTGCCCCAAACCAAACCGTAAGTTTACAAAGGTTACTTTCTCCCTCCTCCCTTGAAGATCTCTATTCCAGAGGGGTCCTGCCCCCACACCTGAGAGGAAGGAATGCTATGTAAGGAGGTCAAGGAGCATCTGAACATACAGGACTTGCCGGCCCCCGTCAGCCTGTTAGCACTAGATCATATCTTTTTGTGCAATCACATCTCTACAGAGCTGTTCATTCTTCATTGATTCTAAGCATAAAAATCAGCAGCTTTCCCTTCAGAAATGAAGATGTAAAAGCCCTATCTTCATTTCTGAAGATCTAAAAAATCCTACATCACATAAAACTTTGATTAAATACATCTGTTGTGTTTTTCTGTTGTTAAGTTGCTTTTTACTACAAAAGTATCAGCTATGACCCTTACAATAGGTGAAGAAAAGAATTAAACCTTTCAGCCCTTACAACAGTAAACACCACATGTAATTTGATTTTTTTGAATGTCTCTTAACTGTCTTGGACTTGTATCTGGAATATATAAAGAACAATAAAAATTCAATAATGATAAAACCAACTCTCAATTAAAACATGGGCCAAAGATTTGAACTGAAACTTTTCCAAAGAAGGTATAAAGATGAAAAATGAGCACATGAAAAGGTGCACATCATTAGTCTTTATGAAAATGCAAATAAAAATCACAATGAGATCTCATCAACTAAAATGGTTAAAAAGTAAACGCACCCCTCCCCTGCCAAAAAAAGCTAGCAAAAACTGATAGTACCAAATGCTGGGGTGGACAAAGAACAACCAGGACTTATATGTTGTTGGTTGGGAATGACAAAAGGTACAGACTTTTTGGAACACAGCAAGCATTGTTTTATAAAGTGAAACACATACTCACCATATGTGTTTAATTTTATAAAGTTAAGCAGCTATCTATATTTAAACAGCAATCCATATTTACCTAAAGTAGGGGTAGAAACATGGTCATACAAACACCTGTACACACATGTTAATAGTGGCTTTATTCATGCTGGCCAAAAACTGGGAACTAGTTAAGTGTCCTTCAACTGATGGATGGTTAAATTGTGATACATCCTTACAATGCAAGACTATTTAACAAGAAATAGAACAAATTACTGATACACACACCAACATGACGAACTCAAATGCATTATGGTAAGTGAAAAAAATCAGACTTAAATAGCTATATATTGTGTAATTCCATAAGGATAATCATAAAGACAGAGAAGTGGTTGTTGAAGACTGGGGTTGTGGGGAAGGGTTGATTACAAAGGGCACAAGTCAATATTTGCAGGAAAGGGAACCATTCTACACCTTGATTGTAGTAGTTATATTACTGCATACCTTTGTGAAAACTCACGGACTGATACACCAAAAAGGGTGAATTTTACTATATATAAATTATTATCTCGGCTGGGCACAGTGGCTCACACCTGTATCACAGCACTTTGGGAGGCCGAGGCAGGCAGATCACCTGAGGTCAGGAGTTCAAGGCCATTCTGGCCAAGATGATAAAACCTTTTTTCTACTAAAAATACAAAAAAATTAGCTGGGCCTATAGTCCCAGCTCCTTGGGAGGCTAGGGCAAGAGAATCGCTTGAACCTGTGAGGCAGAAGTTGCAGTGAGCGAAGATCACACCACTGCACTCCAACCTAGGAGACAGAGAAAGACTTCATCTCAAAAAAACAAAAAATTATATCTCTATAAAGCTGATTTTTAAAAAATTAATAACATTTTTTATGAAACAAACGGCTACAAAAATATAGTAAAAAATCATAATAAACAAAAAGCCACATGGAAAGGTGCCAAACTTTTTGAGTTAACTACGTCAAAAAGTCAAGAGAAAGCAAGTTACCTTGCTGAAGTCTTTCCCAAAGGATGGGCAAGAGGTGGAGAATCGCAGTCCTCTTTCATTTGCAGCATCCAGGAACACTTTGAACAAAGCCAGTGATACACTTGCTGTGGACCTGTTGGATAGCACATCTGCCTCAGTCAAAGATGACCCCGCCTAATGTACTATAAAGTGTCAGCATACAACAAGCTTGTTGTATTTTTAGATCCCCGACTCAGAGACTCCATGTATGGTTATATTCACACGGGGTGAGGTTGACCTAAAACACCACAGGCAGATTCTCTGGAGTAAAAGATTTTTAACTACATGTCAGCAATGATTAGTTACAAAGGGAAAGAGAACTTGCCCCACTTGACACTAAATGACAGAACAATTTGACAAAAGCTAAAAACAGGAGAAAATCAGTCCTTAAGACAAGAGGTGATCCCCAGTAGTTTTAGGGACAAGTCTTTTGATTACATCTTTTGTCCCACAAACAATAAATCCCTACCCTCAAAAGGCTTTCTAGGTTGGTCTCCTAGATTTTGGCCTGGTGACCTCCAAAGTATAATTTGCAGAGTTAAAGGAATCTGACCTGCATTTAATATTTAGTTCCTGTATATCTCCACAAAGTATATTCTGGAGAGGGAGCCATAGAATTTCATTGTCCCTCTACAAATCAGGTACAGGACAGACAACATGTTCTATAGCTTTTTAAAGACCTGGGTAACCAGTTAAAACACTGATTACTGAAGATGCTCTTTTAAACCTCTTGACGTAGGCTTCTAGCCTGGTTATTATTAATAATTGTGATGCTGGCTTTATGTGAAAGCTCAATCACAATATTTAATCATGGGACATGCAAGGCTTTGCTGGGGGTAGTGTGCAGAGACACCAGACAGACCCCTGTCATCAGGGCTGGCATTGGGGTAGGAAGAAGCAGGACTTAAGAATAAAGTGATAATCGTCATAATGATGGTAATTCAAAGTAGCATACGGCAAATTACAGATGTGTGGTAGGAATAGTAAACATAATAGAGAAGCAGCCCATCATAAGCAGAGGTTTGAGACTCAAACAGCTCTGCCCTTAGTCCAGATTCTACTCCTTTCTAGCTGAAACATTGGACAACTCCCATAACCTCTGTAAGCCGTCGTCTCTTTATCTGTAAAAAACAGATATATAAATTTCACTGCTTAAACGTGTAAGAACTAAAGGGGATCATGCCTGTAAATGTTTAAGGACAGTGCTTGGCATGGCACGCACTCAGGAGGTGTTAACTTTTGGTAGTAGAGTCAGCAGTAGTAGGATTGGGAAAAAAGCAGTGATTTCTGCAATGGTACATTGTGCGTACTTCTGGGGAAGTCCTAGTTGGAACTACAAATTTGGGAGTATAAATACTACTTAAAAAATAATGAGCTGGAGGGAGATTATTCAAGGACAGAAAGTAGATATAAAAAAAGAGGGTAAGAGCCGGACTCAGTGGCTCACGCCTGTAATCCCAGCACTTTGGGAGGCCGAGGTGGGTGGATCATGAGGTCAGGAGTTTGAGACCAGCCTGGCCAACATGGTGAAAACCTGTCTCTACTAAAAATACAAAAATTAGCCGGGCGTGGTGGCAGGTGCCTGTAATCCCAGCTACTCGGGAGGCTGAGGCAGGAGAATCGCTTGAACCCAGGAGGCACAAGTTGCAGTGAGCCAAGACTGTGCCACTGCACTCCAAGATGGGCAAGAGAGCAAGACTCTGTCTCAAAAAAAAAAAAAAAAATGAGGATAAGATCTGGTCTGGGCCCCTTCAGCATTCCAAAGTTCAGCATTTTGGAACTGGAATATTGTCTTTCCTTTTCTTTTTCATTCATTTTAGAGTTTACCTCTATATCATTTTACAAATTCCCCACAAACATCACAGCCATGGAATTAGAGGCCTCTGCCTAAATCCTGACAGGCTTCTCCACTCACTTTCATTTCTGTCATTATTAACGGAATGTGGAAAAATAAGTTACACAAACATGTATTGGCTTATGTCATTTTAGTTCAGGTCTCCACTGTCAGGTTAAAGGTTGAAGCAATTATCTGGATAATTCAGGCAGAACTTACCAGGCCTTTGGGACCCCCTGCTCTGTCTGCTACTTTTGCCTGAGTAACCAAGGAATCACTTCAATCCTTTTTCTGCTCATGTAACTCTGGTCTGACTATGTCTTTACCCACTGGACCTTGTCACTGAAATAAATATGTCATACTGGAAGCAAATACCAGTGAGGGAAGCCATGCTCATTTCAAATGTGGGTGCATTTAATTTCCAAATGGACTATGCTGTGAGCCAGTGCAAAAGGCAGATCTAAAGTATAAGGGGTAAATGAAGGCAGACAGTCAGGAACTGAGTCCTTGTCAGAATAAGAGGAAATGAAGCTCACAAAAGGTAAAGGAGCTGAATTTTCTCGACAAGAGCCCACATTACCATTTATTGTTATTTATGGCTCTTTGGGAGAATAGCTAAAATACTAAAATAAAGAACATTTTGACACACGTCACAAAGCACCATGTGAATTTATAGCCTCCTCGTTAGAGATATTTTTCTAATCAAGAAGCAGCACCTCACCCTCATGAAAAAGGATGTGACAGGGAGGGGGACAGAAAAGAGATTTCTCATGGAAAAGCCTGGAAGATTTTACTTGTGTAAATGCTTGGGTTGGGATAAATAACGGCAGAGTAAATGAAAATCGCACCAGCAGAGGATACCCTCCCTTTCGTGTGACTGAATATAAGTCCATGAAACTTATGGTGGTGCCCAAATAAAGAGAAGCCACCAGCTCTAACTCAGCATTGACCGAGCCTGTCAGATCTTATCTTAATGAGCTACAGATCCGAGGACAGGAGAGGAACAAAACGAAGCTGTGTGATAAGGTACACAGTGTCGTAATTGGATCAAGCTGAGGCAGCGGTTGTCCTCAACAGCAGCTGTGGGTACAAATGAAAGGGCTGTCACTCGCAAATAATTTGCTATGTTTCAGTTTTCACTTTGGTCCATAGAGTTGTGTGTCAGAAGAAAAGTCTGAGAGCATAGCTTTCCCTTCTCCATTTGTCTGCCAGAATATTTCTCTCTATCCACACTTCAGCAAATTTAACAACATGGCAAATCTCAAGATATTTGAAATCCTTTATTTACATGAATCCAATGTACTTTCTCAGATCTTACAACCTTACTCTATATCCAGTAGATTCCCTATGTTTCTAGTGCAGCGCTGCAATTTGCATTGCATTTTCCACGATTTGCCAGTGTTCCCAAGAAATACTCAGTAAACACTGATGCTGGGCACTGTGAAATGAGCCCTTCAGAGTAAACTGAGGTTTTGTTACAAATGAAGAAGAATTTAGCCTCCCATGATTCACAGCAATTTTGTGACAATTCCATGGGCATTGTTTCAGTAATCTAATGTTGTGTAACAAACTACCCCCAAATTCAGTGGCTTAAAACAACAATTGATTATTTCTCATGATTCTGTAACCCGATTGGGCTTAGTGATACATTTCTTCAGCACCTTAGTGATGCCGGTGACTGTTGGGGCTGGAACCCATAAGATGACTTCTTTACTCACAGGCCCAGTGCTTCAGCTGTAATGCTGGGAACAGCTTGTGGCTGAGCAGACATTCCTCTCCACATGCCCTCTTCATGTGGTGAGCATGTTCTCAGAGAGCTCTGATGTGTTACATGGTGGTGGCTTGCAGGAAGAAGGAGGCAGAAGCTTCCTTTACTCTTAAGGCCAGGGCTTGTCCCGGTACATCATGTCTAATATATTGTACTGATTAAAGCAAGTGATGAGGCCAGCCGGGATTCAAGGGAGGGGAGATAGATAGCGGTGGGGATAGATTCCCACCGCTAGGGGGATGAATGAGCAGCTTGTGTGTACAGGAAGGGAAAAGAATTGATGGTGGCCATTATTAGGGGCCCCATGAATGCCTCCTGGACTGCTCATTGGGGACTGAGGAGTACTGGAATTGGATTTGTTGCTTATAATTGGTTTGTTTCTTGTTTTGAGCATATTATCTCAGAGGTATCATGAACTCTAGACATTTATACAGGGATTCTCATAAAATTTTGTAGTAATTGTACTGGAAGTTTTATGAAACAATGTTGACTCTTAATTTGTGCATTGAATTCTGAAGTCCTTTATTCTATTTCATTTTAAAGAAAGTTGTCTTGACTCATGACATTGATTTATTACCTACCAATGGAATAACATTGTGACTTGAAAAATACTAGTCTAATCCTATGTCCTCATTTTACAGACGAGGTGGCTAAGGATTAATGAGGTTGGGTGACTTTTTAGAGGCAGAACTAGTACACAGGTCTCCTGACTCACAAGTAATTAAATGTCCTATCAGTTCATCGTACTGCATTTATAAATACAGAGTAAGCACTGATCTAATGTGAGTTACTAATTTTGTTTATACTTTCTCATTATGGTCTTCACAAAAGTATAAATTAGGGATTGTTGTTTTTTTAAATGTATTTTTTGTCTCATTTCCCTACAACTTTACCAAGCTTAATATAACTTTTCAAGCATGAGCATTAACTCACAGTACTTCTGAGGAAGTGTGTAATGTATAACCTATTCTCTGCCCTCAGACTGGTTTTTTTTAAATTTTATTTTTATTTTATTTTGAGATGGAGTCTTGCTCTGTCACCCAGGCTGGAATGCAGTAGTGCAATCTTGGCTTACTGCAACCTCCACCTCCCAAGTTCAAGTGATTCTCTTGCCTCAGCCTCCTGAGCAGCTGGTACTACAAGTGTGCACCACCAAGCCCAGCTAAATTTTGTATTTTTAGTAGAGATAGGGTTTCACCATATTGGCCAGGCTGGTCTCGAACTCCTGACCTCATGATCCACCCGCTTCGGCCTCCCAAAGTGCTGGGATTACAAACATGAGCCACCTCACCCAGCCCGGATTTTTTTTTTTTTTTCGTGGTGGGAGGTGTAGATTGTCTACTTCACAACCCCAGGGGATATAAAAAAAATAAAAACCCATGAATATCATCATATTTAATATTACTGTCAAGAGGAAAACTTTTCTGACTTTCATATTATGAAAAATCAGAGTAACTTTCTAAGGAAGATCGTGGAAAAGTCCACTGGAGATTTTGAGAAACAGGACTGTCTTCCAGGAAAAGTTTTAGTGTATTTCTGCCTGGAATCATAGGCTGACTGGAGCACCTACAAAACCAAATGTTACTCCCTTTGGTTTAGCCATATTATGGGGCTTCATTAACTGATGGTTCAATTAGAATTCCAACAATAAAACTGCTTTTTAGGTAAACTAAACTATCTCTAAACATGGAGCTGCAACTGAGAGCAAAGAGTTGGATGGATATTACTTCGGTTTTTACTGTAGTTTGATGTTCTAGCACAGCACTATTCAATAGAAACATAATGTGAGCCACATACATCGCATTTCTAAACATTCTAGAAGCCTCACTTTGAAAAGAAGAAAGAAATGGAACTAACTTTTTTAGGTTTATATTTTGAAATAAGTGTAGACATTAAAAAGTTGCAAAAATAATATGGTGTTCCCACATCTTTCACCTAGCTTCTTTTAATGTTAGCATTTCGCATAACCATGGTAAAGTTAACAACATTAAGAAATCATCCAAGCCACATTGCCATGCATGTACCTATGCAACAATCCTGCATATTCTGCACATGTACCCCAGAAACTAAAGTGCAATTATATATATATATAAAAGACATTAACATTAAAAAAAAACACGATTCAGGAAGTATGTAATAATTCGGACCAGGATCCTATCCTATCAAGAGACTTTTAACAAAATTTTAGCTTTTATTCTCCTATACCCATGACTTTATTAAACTTATGCAGACTTTTGGCTCTAAAAAAAAAAAAAAGAAAGAAATCATCATAGATCCAATATTATTAACTAAACTACAGATTTTATTTGGACTAGCAAAATAATTAACTCGATAGATCCAAAATATTAGCATTTCAACATGTGATCAATACAAAATAGTATTAAGATACTTGACACATCTGTCTTATACCAAACTTTTAAAATCTGGTGTGTGTTTACTCTCACAGAGTAGCTCAGTTTAGCCAGCTACATTTTAAGCCCTCAATGTGGTTAATGGTTACTGGGTAGGACAGTACAGTTCTACTATCACAAGTCAGAGAAGAGCTGTCATCAACAATCTACTGATTCTGCATGTGAATTTTCTGTAGGGAACGTGAGCATACGCAACGCTAATGGGAGGGTCAACATAGCCTAGGAGCCAGGCAGACTGGAATGCCAGTTCTGCAACTGACCATTGGTTGTGTGACCTTGACACGTACCTCAAATTTTCTGGATCTTTTTCTCTTCCTCTGTCAAAAAGAAAAAAAAAGTGTAAATAGAAAATAAAGAAGATAGCACCATGGGGTAATCAGGTGGACTGAATGAGATAACACATGTTAAGTGTGAGCACAGAACCTTGCCTGGAGCTGGTACACATCAAATGTTAGCTTTTAGTGGTCATCTATCTCACTACCAAAAGATCAAATATATGTACTCTTTCTTTGGTGCTAAGTGATATGAAAAGTCCAACTGGAGCTCTGGTCAATATTTTAGAAAGCCTCAGCCGGGTGTGGTGGCTCACACCTGTAGTCCCAGCACTTTGGGAGGCTGAGGTAGGCAGATCACCTGAGGTCAGGAGTTCAAGACCAGCCTGGCCAACATGGAGAAACCCCGTCTCCACTAAAAATACAAAAATTAGCCAGACAGGCTAGCTCATGCCTATAATTCCAGCTACTCAGGAGGCTAAGGCAGAAGAATCACTTAAACCCGGGAGGCAGAGGTTGCCATGAGCCAGCATTGCACCATTGCACTCCACCCTGGGCAACAAGAGTAAAACTCCATCTCAAAATATATGTATATATATATTAGAAAGACACTCAACAGATGTTTATCAGTAATCCTTTCATCTTCACAATTAGCTTTTTATGTCTTTAAAAATATTTAGAGTTTTTTTATTTGATTAACATTGTGTGTTTGTAATCATAGTGTAAGTACAATCACTTAACTTCTATATTGCTATGTATTTGCTGCAGAATATGAAAGACTATTTGTAAAGAGACAGTTACCTAAGGCATTTTTAAATAAATGATTTAAGCTACATTCATTAGCAGGAATAAAATTTCTTATTACAGAAGGAGGTTGTTAAGTTCATGGAGGTAGTTAGAGGTGTTTAAGAAAGCTATCAGTAGTAATGATAATGAGAGCTAATTCTTCCTGAGCACAAGTATTGTGCAAATTCAGCAGTATGACTCCAGAACTCTGTCTTATCTAATAACTGATACTGTCCTCAGAAAAGTTTGTGTGTTTAAGTGTAATATATGTTGCTTTCTTAAAGTCTAGGCATTACAGAGAATTAGAAAACCACAATAATGACTTTACCAAATGTGTAATTGTCTTTGGGAAGTTACACTATGGACTATGTTCTTTCCTCCCTCCCTCCCTCTCTCTCTTTCCTCATTCCTCTTTTCCTTCCTTCCTGTTTTCCTTCTTTCCTTTGTGTTTTCCTTCCTTCCTTCTTTCCTTCCTTCCTTCCTTCTTTGGTCTATATTCTGCATTTACTTTGTATTATGTGATCAACAATTTTAACTAAATTGTCTTTTTATAATATAGATGCAATTTGAGGGATAAACTATCTTGAACTTTCGAAATAAAAACTAAAAGCTCATTGTTATATTTTTAACTATTTTATTCATTGTGTACTGGTCACAAAACAAACAGATCCAGGTCTGAATTCTGGCTCTTATATTTGCTAGGTATATTTCTTTTGGGCAGCTTACTTTCTTTGAGACTCAGTTTCCTTATTTGTGTAAGAACAAGAAAAATGCCTTTCTTCCAGGGTAGTTTTGAGGTTTAAAAAAGATAATGTATGAAAAGCTTGTACTATTCCAAAATATGCTTCACACACATTGACCACAGAAAGTGTTCAATAAATGATTATGTAACAGTCAGTCCAAGACACCACAGTTAACTACATGTGACCTTCGTATCACAAGTCATTTTGAAATCCAGGCTTTTTTGCAAGATAAAACGGCTTTGTTTTGCCTCCATTCTCTTATTTCCCATTTATCTTTTCAAGAATCGAATATAGAGGATTTTAAGCAGGATGTTTCTTTTATTACTGAAAGAGGATTGCTCTTCTAACTCTGTGAGTGAGGCCATGAGCCTTGCTGCCCTGGCGTGGAAGGAGGCCGCGAGGAAAAGGAAATGGAAAGCCAGAAGTTGACCCCTTCTGTTCCAGGAGGATTTGGGGAAGAGGCAGACAGAGAAAGAGGGATGAGAACTTTCTGCCCCTTGGTTGTGTCGGTATCTCATGGGCACAAGGGAGCTTTAGAATCATCCACATAGTTTGGGGATTCTGAGAACGTGAGTGCTAGTGATGTCGTAGAGGGGGCAGGGGCTGCAGGGTCTTACAGCAATCCCAATCTTTGCTATGGGCCAAATTGGTTTAGGAGTGATAGTGCTGTGCTCTGAGGGATAAGCTTGAGTGAGCACCCCCAGCTCTCCTTGGCCTGTGGAAGGCTTGGAGGAATTGCCTGGGGAGGAGCTACAGTGGCCAAGGACCCCAAGATGGAATCAAGGAAATTAGTTTAAATGGTTGGGATTATGGACTCTAGCAATAAACACAAGAATCACTTTCAGAAAAAATGTGAGCTAGAAACATCATACCTCAACAGCACAAGCTCACCACACAGTTTGTAGCAGAAAACACTGGGTGAATTTATAGACTCTGCCTCCCCAGTGCCAGGATTAGGTCATATGAGCTACATTCTTCCACATGACAACATTTTGACAAGTAGCAGGGAAAGCATAAGCTTGCTCGAAATTCTGAAAAGATGCTGTTAGATCAGAAGAGACTGAGCTAACTAAAGAGAATAAGTAAACTATTGGATCCGACTAAGTTGATCAGATTGGGTTAAAATTTATTTTTTCCTCTGTCAGCTGGAGGTGTGGGTGTATATGTTTCTATGTGTCGAAAAGAATGGGAAGTCCCTTTTCATGAGGTGGGTAAGATTGTGAGAGCCCTTTCGGTGACAGGGAGATCAAAGGTTCCTTTTTGAACATATTAAATTTGAGATGCCTGTTAGATAACTAAATGGAGAGAATGAGTAGGATTTTAGGTATGTGAGCCTGATATTTAGAAAAGAAGGCTGTTGTGAAGATAAAGATGGAGTTATCAGCAAATCGATGGTGCTTTTGTGCCAGGTCATAGCTGGCTCTTGGCAACTTAAGTGTTTGAAGAACATATACCTCCCGTCTGTTTCTTTTAGAAACCACTGCATGAATAGCGGGGGCTGGGAGGATGGAAGCTTAACTTACTGTACTTTCTTCTTCATCATAATCCTAGGGAAAACGGAAAAGTGGGCATGGACTGCACTGGCCTGGAGGGTGTGTAATGCTGCTGAGCATGAAATTCTTAGACATATGCAGGGCTGCCCATATGGAGAAGACTAAGGCAAGCCTGCCCCACACTCCCATGTGCTTCGTGGAAGGAGTAGTGAGGACACTATTCGCACATCACTCAGGTTGATATTTTTAAATGAAAGCTCCATTGTTTTGTAGCTGCATGATTTAATATGCTTGTATGAGAAGGGGTAAACTTAAAGGTCCTTTACCTCTGATTGAACTAACACAAGCTACTTCATTTCTACTGTTTCTTCCCAGTAGCATATTCATGATCTGGGCCTGAATGTCCTTCCATCTGTCTATTGGGGTTTTTACCTTCCTTGTGTCATGTTCATGCTTTATGATGTGGTGGCATTTAAGGCATGGAACCCTCATTTCCTTCCTTCCTTTTGTACTCTCCATGTCTACCTCCACTTCACACAACCATCTTCTCTAAGTGTGTTCAGATATGATGGTGTGAGTACGTGCTCTCCTTCACGTCACAAAGAGGGATGCTGTCTTTCTGTGTAGATGCATTTGAACCAATCTGCTCAGCATCACTGACAGAATATACAACTCCCACTCCGTTGATGTGTCAACAGGTCCATTGTCATACTTGACTTGTTTTGAGTTGCTGATTCTGTGGAGTCTATTTTCTTCTCGAAATAAATGTAGCCTCCTTTTCTGAGTAGCCCAAACAAAGTATAAGACAAAGGCTAATAATTACCATGGTAGTAATAACATTAATTATAATATTGAAAGTTAACACTTGTTAAATATTTTTTTATGTACTGGGTTACTGGGTTCATTTTTTCACATGCACTATCTTAGACACTGGTGAGGTAGGGTAGGGGAGGCCGTGTACATAGTGGTTAGGACCTAGGATCTGAAGCCAAACTGTGTGGGTTGGAATTGGACAATATCACTCACAAGGGTGTGATCTGGACCCCCTATTGCCTTGATTTTTCAATCTAAAGAATTAGAGGCTGGGCACAGTGGCTCACACCTGTAATCCTAGCACTTTGGGAGGCTGAAGCAGGCAGGTCACCTGAGGTCGAGAGTTCGAGACCAACTTGACCAACATGGAGAAACTCTGTCTCTACTAAAAATACAAAAATTAGCCTAGGATGGTGGTGCATGCCTGTAATCCCAGCTACTTGGGGGGCTGAGGCAGCAGAATAGCTTGAATCCAGGAGGCAGAGATTTCGGTGAGCCAAGATCACGCCACTGCACTCCAGCCTGGGCAACAAGAGTGAAACTCCGTCTCAAAAAAAAAAAAAAAAAAAAAAAAAAGAATTAGAATAAGAATAGTGAGGAAAATAAGAATACCTACTGTACAGAGTTGTTTCATGGACTACATTTGGTAACATATTCAAAAAAACACTTGGCACATAGTGATTTGCAAATACTAGCTTTGTAAGTATCAGAATGACATATTCTCCTGTCAAAAGTAAGAAAAATAAATTAAATGTAAGTGATCCTACACTGTACCATGGTAGGTGGAATATTCAGACTTAAAGCCAGGTTTGTTTAAGGTGATATATTATCCAGTAGACTAGGGGCCAAGATGCCCCCTAAGATACTTCTGATACTTGTGTATAACCAATGAATGTTGCATTCTAATATAAGCTAGTGGTAAACGTGTCATATACTGTATCACATGAGTACCTGTTATATCATCTTCAAGAGAAGAACACAGTATTTCCATTTTACTGGACTTTCTTACTAGATCAGATAGCTCTGATCCATGGGCAAACTAAAAAAATAAAAATTAAAAAAAAAAAAAACCATCAGTTGTGTGGCTATACCTGACTACTACCACAACAGTTCTTGGCCTATATATGTAAAAGCATTTTCTAAACTTTAAAGCTCTTATGATTATTATCCTGGGATGCCTATTTTGTGGGTACTAATACCTAGGAATATTTGTGCCATCTGGATAGAAATAAAAAGGCCCTGAAAGTTGATGTGATAACTCTCAATGCATTTTTTTTCCCTCTATTTTTCTTGTTTCTAATGTTGACAACCGCCCACATGGTATTCACTGGCTCTCAGTGCAGCCCACAGAAATGCCAGCTGGCTGCATGCCAGTGTCAGGGGGATGAGATTGTTGAGAGCTTCCTCATAGCAAAACCCTGTCAACGACAAGCATTATTTCTGAATCTGAACTATTTTTCTTTTTCTGTCCCTTTGGTTTCTCTTCCCTCTGGGGAATGGGACTCAGAATGGGTAACTAATTATATCGTGGTAGCTGTGATGCCTAACAACACCAGTTCTCGTATTTATGCAGCATCACTCACTTGGCTGTACCAGCTAATATGTGGAGATTGGGTGAGGCTGTCAGTGTCCACGTGCAGTGTCGCCGGCAAGTCTGGTATGCCTTCTTGTAGTTCCATGCTTACTTTTAAAAATACGATTTGTTTTCTCCAGGCCTTTCCAATGCACCACATTTAGAGAGAAACATGATAAAAACACAAAATTTGCCTTCTGCTTATTTTTTGGCAATTATAACAATCTTTGTCTTAAATAAATAGAAATACCGAATTTTCCTGTTTGAGAACAAATGATCACCAAAATTCAATCACAAGCATTTGTAAACCAAAGATCCTTCCTCTGTCCTGATAACAACTTCTCAAGTAGCATCACAGATTCACTCTAAGGAATATTCTTTATTTGGAATCTGGTCTTGTGCACATTGGATTGCTGATTAGAGCAATAAATGAAGGAAGCTTGGAGAGCTCACAACGCTTCCCAGACTGTTTTAAAACCCATTACCTTTTACTCAACAAGCATAATGCTTTCTTTCAAAATTGATCCTCACTGGCTTTAGGACACTTCTGGCCTCTGAAATCTCTCAGTCAAAATCTGAGGGATTCAGACTGTATGTATTATGCACACAATGAAAATACATGGTGAGCCTTCAACAAGTATGATTTGTGCATACCATTTTAATAACTATATGTTACTGTACTTATATTAGTCTGCCTAGAATGAGATCAGCTCCCCAACTCAAGGTTTCTTAAGATAATGATGGAGCTAGGATTCATAAGTTTATCATTCAATATACTTCTGTTTTGCATTAGGTACTGTGATAGTTCAGAATATTGTGTTATCTCTTGTGGAGAACAATCTCCTACCAAGGCTCCTAGGGATTGCCAAACTGGATTTCAAGTAACTCTGGATTTGCGCACAACAGAAGAGAGTGATTGATTGGTGACCCTCTACCATAAATATGAGGTTTCCTTGTTTGCAATTCCTGGCCAAGTGATATCAGTAATTATGTACAATGCAGCTATGGTTTGGAATATTTAAGTTGTTCTTGGTCTATGAATATTGTGCATTTTTTTGGTAGAACATTAGATGAATTAGTGTTTACTGAGCACTATGACTAGGCATGTTCTAAAGGCTTTACATGCATTAGTCCTTTTAATCGTAACAGCAATCCTATGAAGTGGCATTACTGTTTTTCTAATTTTTGGACAAGGACAGTAAAACACAGCAAGGTTAAGTGATTTTCCTAGGTTCACGCAGTTGGTAAGTGGTGGAAGGAAAACAGACCCAGACACTCCCATTCCAGGTACAGTGCTTTTAACCTCTGTGGCCATAGACTTTGAGAGATAGCTTTTTTGTAGAGGTAGCAGTAAGGAAATTTCCCAATAGTAGGTGAATCCAGAAGAGAAGCAAGTAACTTCTGATTTCTGATGCATAAACTTCCTGGCTTGTTAGGTTTCTTTGCCTGATGAGTAACAGCTTGTAGGATTCCTTAATTTCGGGAAAATCATAAGTCTACTGTAGCTACACAATTTCTCCTTAGCAACAAAAATATTCTGAATGGGTAACAGAGCACATGAAGGAATTGCAAATTGTAAATGGTACAAGCATAAAGATTTCCTCAATAAGTGGCTGTGGTAGTGACAGGATAGACATTTCCAAAATTGGTACTATCCACAGTTCCAAGCTTCCTTGAGAAAGAAATAGGATTCTACCTTAAAGGAATGCAGTGCTCCAAACAGTTAAAGTAACTGGTCATGTACCTAGAATAAGGAGCACTACTGTGCCCTCTTATCAGAGGAAGTGGGAGCATCACATTTTCAAGCTACATACATAGTTATAAGACATTTTCATTAAATGCACCGCATGGTGCATTTGATTAAGGACTGGACTTTCAAGGGATTCCTTTCAGTAGAGTGTTTTGATTTGCTCCTATCAGGCTTAGCCCTGCCTCATAAATAATGGAATGCACCTTGCATGCCCCTGAAGTCTGAGCTGTGGCAAGCATTTGAGGAAATATTGAGTCACTAAGATTCTCAAAAGCCCTAATGAAATGAGGACCAGTTAAAATTCTTCCCTTGGGGAACTTTGCACAGACTTTACCTTGGTCTATGGCTAGGACGCAAGAGGGAGATGAGCCACTGGTTTGTTTGTTTTCAGTCCTACGACATTATTCCATATAACAGAAGCCAATTCACTCTGGTGTAATATCAACTGCATTCTTTTCTTCTTGGCCTTAACCAGACGATGAATCCTTTAGTGTCACCTCATGATTATATTCTCTGTTGCTCCGCACAAAATCATTAGAGGCACTTGTGCATGATTTGGTTGATTCTCTTGTCTGTTTGGCCGCACTTTGAATCCTAGAGCAGTTCTACAAATGAAAAGGTGTCCAAGTAGAGGCTCTACATGTTAGGATAATTCGGTAACTAATGGTTGCACTGTTAATTTGACTTTGTGCTGATCAGAGATAGGAAGAGAATTGTAATTGAAATGCATTGCAACTGATTTGTAAATGTTGGTACACATTATCCATCATTGTTATGCTATTATGCTATTAACATAAATTATCACATAGAGGTAATTTAAAATTGTTAACTGATACAGGTATAGCTCATTCCTGGCAATAATTACACATAAAGGATGGCGGTCAGGCTAAATGTTGCATGGTATTATTGTGTGAACTACTGATGGACAGTAGTGATTAAGTGATGTTAGCATTGAAAAATTAATTTGTTCATAGCATTTCTATTTTTTTTTGTAATGCATAAATTTTATGTATCACATTCAAATGAGTAATAGATTTTTTTCTTAAGAACACACTTTTAGGACTAACTTTTCTTTCTTTTTTTTTGTAAAAAGTCTTGCCCTGTTACCCAGGCTGGAGTGCAGTGGTGAAATCTTGGCTCACTGCAACCTCTACCTCCCTGCCTCAGCCTCACGAGTAGCTGGGATTATAGGTGCCCTCCACCACAACTGGCTAATTTTTTTGTGTTTTTAGTAGAGATGGGGTTTCACCATGTTGGCCAGGCTGGTCTTGAACTCCTGGCCTTGTGATCCGCTGGCCTCAGCTTCCCAAAGTGCAGGGATTACAGGTGTGAACCACTGCACCTGGCCAGGACTAACTTTTCTAAAGTCACTTCTGCTTCACACTGATATGGATTTTAGTGGGTTTTTGTTTCACATTTTTTTTAGCTTTATACATAGTGATAGGATGTTTTCTTTAAAAAAATTAGAAGATACAAGAAGACATGGTTAAAAGGAGAAGCTCTTTAACAGCGAATTCTTGGTTGACTACATGAACTCCTAATTCATTTGTGTATTGATGAAGTACCTTCCCTATTCATAAGGAAATTAGGACAAAAACAATAAACACGTGCTTCAGGAGACGAGTATTCATTTTGATTAAAGGAACTGTTTATGCAGGCAGATTCCATGTTGACTCTATACTGTGGAGAAATTCTTTCAGTTTTCCAGTGTAGTCTATCAGATTACATACTATATGTGGCCTTTGGGATCCAATAATGAAAAGAAAACGAAGATAGATTATATAATGGGAGATAAAGTCAGATGAGAAACATTGTATTCCTCAGATTTAAGCTTTAAAAATCTTAGATGCTTGAGCTTGAAGCCTCTCAGCCAGAGGTTAAGTTGTCAATGGATATCACAATGGTGATAGTGGACAAGTGTCATGCCTGGGAATGTTACAGGAGATTTTGCCACAACCAGATGTCAAGAAAAAAATGTCAAACGTCAAATGAACCCTTAACAGAATAATGTGTTATCATTGCATCCTCTCCCAAAGGGTCCCATCAATTCTAGGACTGTTGAGTCTATGAAAGTCACATAATACAACTGTTTATGGAATGGAGATGACACATCACCACCTGTGATGTTCTGGAGCTGTGAAATGGGAGGCCCAGACAGATTCCTTGGGGCTCAGTTCTGAAACCAGTTTCACATAAACTTATAGAGAACATGCCACAACGATTCTTTGTTATTCTCAAATGTGGCATGCTAAATGCAGAGTCAGGACACTAGAGTTTTTTTCTAAGTGATAAGTTCTACAATAATCATGAAGGATGAAAGATATATGCCATCAAAATTGCCCTTGAAAATCTTAAGAAGATGCCGTATTGAAGACTGAGACAACCTCTCAGTGAATCCCACACTGCCAGCATTATTCCCGGGTTTGATAAATCAGTACGTATTTCTGTGCACTAGATGTAGTAGGTGCCTTTCATTTAGGGCTGTAATATATAAGAAGTACATATTTTTAAGCACTAGAATCTGAGTCAACATAGCACAGATACTTGCATGATGAGGGACACGTGAGAACTGGGGCTGGCTTGAGGAATATATTTTCATATTCTCACATTCCACCCCCAGTTCTCTCTGGGACATACATGCGTTGAGTGAAATGGCCAAACTTGCGGTCCTTATTGCTTTTCTAAAAATTTTCCCTACTCTTTCTTCCTCTCTTTGCACTTCCTCTTGTTATCTTCCTCTCCCATCCCTTCCTTCCTTCTCCTCTCCTATGAACTCTAGCAGTTAGCACTATTTATATTTCCCCGACTAACTCTTTGAGATGGGGTAGAAACACTAAGCCTTAAATAAAATTATATATGGTCTATTCTCAGCTCTAAGGTTTCTAGTTTCAGTTTCTAGTTTAAAACCTGTATATCTTATTTTCTGTTAGCAGGGGTTAACTTTTTATAGTCCAGGAATTTTGAGTAGTTGGCAAAAGCAAAAGGCCCTTATCTGGAAAAATACACTATTTGCATTCAAATTCAATTTTTAAAAATCAAGCTCCCAACTCATGGTCCTATAATCATTAACTAAGATTCTTTAGAGTTTCTCTTTCACCACAAGTTGCTTTCTTAATAGCAAGTGTCGCATGTTCTTATAATCTAATATTCTATGTTTTAGAGGGAGACTATAATGATAATAATGATGATTATACTAGTAATAAACAGGTAACATTCATTAAGAGTTTAAACCTCTATAGGCACTAGGCCAAGTTAACTCATTTACCCTTTACCAAAACCCAGTGATGAATGTGGTGTTGTCCTCATTTACTGTTAAGGAAACTGAGGTACAGGGGAGCTAAGAAATTTGCTCAAAATCACACAATGAGTGAGCAGTTGAGTTATGATTTGAGCCCATTTGAAGTCTGGTTTGAGAGTCCAGTCTATGAACCATTAGGCAATACTGCTTTGCTATATATTAAAAGACACTGGGTTTCTTTTCTACCTGGCTTGGTAAAACAGAGAAGAGAAGATGAGATGGCCATATTGAGCCGTCAGATTGTGATTCTCTAACACTGGTCCTTTCTAACCAGGAGAGCGTCCTTCCTCAAAGGAGAGTAAGACTGGATAAATGTAGTTGTAGGTCAACAGTAAGCAGTGTTGACCTACAACTACATTTATCCAGTCTTACAATCAGTCCTCCTGGTAAACACTTGAGTCATTTCAGCAGGTTTATAGTCTGATTCTGGATTCTTAAAAATATCATACCTACTTTCCAGAACAATTTAATCTCATATTATAATTTGTTTTAAAATAAAAATATAATTTCAGAGAATGTTTAATTAAGAATGATATTATCGAGGCTTCCAGCATGTAATGACTTTTCACACATATCAGAAATCTAACCTGCAGTAACTTTAGAAAGAAAACAAATTTATTGGATTGTGGTGTCCAAAGAAATACTCAACAATGAAGTTGTGGGAGGAGCAGGGAGGCCATGAGGCCTGAGGAACAACTCAGATAGGGAAGCAAATACTTACAGGTCTCTCTGGTTCTAATATGCTTTTCTTTGCATTCATTTTCTCTTACTGCCAACTCAGTTTCTTCAAATGGCAGGGAACATGAATGACCATAGCTTACAAGTTTTATATTTTCATCTCATCACAAGAGGGTGACAGTTTTGTCATTGTCTTGATGTCAAGTTCAAAATTCCAAGGCAATTTATTTTATCAGCCTAACCTGGGTTAATTTCCCACCCCTAGAATAAATCAAATGTGACCTGAGATGGAGAAATAGGATCATTTGTGAAAACATGTCAGTCTCATAGAAATATGTGAATGGAATAGAAATGGAGAAGTTCCCAGGAGACGGGACAGGGTGATGAATAGACAATACTGGTTTGCTGAAAAGTAAAACCCAGCCAAATTTATTTGTTTGAAGTTAGCATTAAATTATAGAGGTAACTGTTGGATAGGGGGCTTGAAAACATATTTCTTGCTTTATACAATTAGATGAATATACTGGGGAAATTGTGCAAACTGAATTTTATTAATTTAATAAATAGATAATTATATGGAAAATTTTTATTATACCTTTCAGCAAAAGTAACATTACTGTGAAGTAAATAATGTCATCCTTAATTTGGATTTTTAGATGAGTTCATTTAAAGTGAGATAAACTTGTAATGAGGAGCCCATGGGAAAAAGAAGCACCTATCTTAGAAGAATAGCTAGGACCTTCTGCTGAATGACTTCTGGAAGAATCCAGAGGTATGATTAAGATAGATTTAAGGAGAGAATGAAAGTATACCTGCAAAGTTCAGTGACTAAATTGTCAAAGTTTTTTTGATGCTGTACCTGTCACCTGGTGCTTTTCGATGAAAGGAGAGAAATAGAATTAGTATGCACAGAACATTGAGTAACACAATTCTGAGATGTAGACCTGGGTCAGCTCTTAGAGGAATCGGAAATTTGCAACTGGGAAATATCACTGGTCTAGCCACAGGTGCCTTACATTGCTGTAGTTGTGCTGAGCAAATGATGGTTCTGGATAAGAGTCCATTTAGGAATTAAGTCATTGAAAAAGGCTCGTGAGATCACATTTTCCACATTGAACTAGAACCAAGATGGGAAGGACAAATTTCTTTCTCATTCCTTTTCATTTGCATTGAGAAAAATACATTTACATTTGGGACTTCACGTATTTGAAAATACGTGGAAGTCATGTTGAAGACTTTCTTCCTGACCAGCTTCAGTGAGTGTGAGAAACAGTGTTGTGCTGTGAATGGGTACGTGCAGCAACGAACGCCATTATTTGGAAAAACGAACATCAACAATTTTTGCTCACTTTATTTAAAGGTGTCTTATATGTGGATTTATATTTGAAACTAAGAAATCTTTTTTGTCTAGCATGAACCCTGGGAACATGATGATAATAATACTAGGGCTAATTTGTAGTAATGTTGTCTGCAGCTGGGAATAAATGTGCATTTATACAGAAAGTTAAAAAACAATTTAACATTGAGTAAATATAATCTCTGATTTATGGTGATAGTAGGCTGTCCTAGTAGCTTGAAAGGACAAACTGGTATACATGGGGAAAACAAAGAGCAGAAAGATGAGACAGGGTGGAACAAATGCAAGAAGGGTGCAATTTGACAATAAATGAAGTGTGCTTACACAGACTGTAATTGATCAAAATGCATATCCTAGCTGATAGACACCCTCCTGAAGTTGCCACCTTGAAAAAAAGATACTCTTGGTTCATTTTATCCTTGTCCCCCTTTCCTTCCAAGTCCTTCAGGAAGAGCTTTCAGGCTCCCTTTCTCCTATCCTCTAGGCACTAGGACAGGGGCAAGAAATCTAGAAGCAATGATTTATGTGTTATTTGGAACTGATTTGAACCTAGAGTCTGACCCTTTGCATCTTTTGGAAATAGTTCAAGAAATACGTAGCCAAGAAAAACACATTTTTTACTAAATCCCTCAGTAATAGGACAGAAAAAAACTTTAGGAAAAACTTATGTGCAGGAATATGTTCAATATGACAATTCTAATTTTTATTATGTCAAGAACATATGAGATGAGGTGGAGCCTCTAGACTGTCCTTATAATGGAGAAAAAAATTGCCAAAAATATGCCTTTTTATCTCCTGCAAATAATGACTTAGGATACAGCTAGAAATCTATTTCCAAAATAAAGGTTTTCCATCCATTGTGGAATAATTTCTTTCTTTTGGAAAACTTGCAAACTATATCTCCATATGCAAAAGAGTGGAACGATGGTAGACAGAAGGGAATAGAAAAACAAGGAACATTGTGTCTTCAAAATAACAAACGGTTACTAGAGTATTGGTGAAGGGATAAGAAGAGGAGGCAAAGGACAGGGTGGGTGAAGTGAAAGAAGAGAAACATAGAAGGGCCAGAGTGCCAGCTGTCTACCCCCTACAAACCCATTAGGGCAGGGAGAGATTGGGAGGGATCTCTCTCCTCCATCCTAGTCCAAAGACTCCAGAGAAAAACGCAAGTCTATTAGTCTTCTAGGGCTCCCATAACAAAATACCATAGATTGGGTAGCTTAAACACCAAAAATTATTTTCTCACAGTTCTGGAGGCTAGAAGTCCAAAACCAAGGTGTTCGCAGGGTTGGTTTTGTTCTGAGGCCTCTCCCTTTGGCTGGCAGATGGCCACCTTCTCCTCGTGTCCTCACATGGTTTTTCCTCTATTGGCCCACATCCCTGGTATCCCACTGTGCATCCAAATTTCTCTTTTTATAAGGACACCAGTGACATTGGATTAGGGTCTAACCCGATTGCCTCATTTTAACTTAATCCTGTCTTTAAAGGCCCCATCTTCAAATGCAGTCATACTCTGGGGGTTAAAGCTTCAACATAAGAATTTAGTGCAGTTAGGGGGACACATTTCTGTCCATAACAGTAAGATAGCTCATCAGCCTGTCAGTCTCACAAAAGGGCATCCTTACAGAGATGAGCAGAGTTTTTGTTTTTGTTGTTGAATTGGAGCAGTATCTCTGTAGGGTAAGTTAATGCAAAGTGGTCATTTACTTTCAGCTATCAAGACTTTGGAGACATACAGTTGACAGTGAATAAACTGGCTCTTTGTCATAGGTGTGGCCTGACTTTTGCATCAGTTCTTTACGTAGGAGACTGAAGTATTTAGGGACAAAATATTATCGGTTTGCCTGAGAATGGATTTCCAAAAAGACTGCAAATCCTGCTACAAAGCCTTTGCTACTGTATACCTCTCCTTGCTGTGTTTACTCACCGTGGTGGAGGATTTCCAATCCTGTCAACTTGTCTTTGATTTTACATCTTTTATAGTAATTTTCTAGCCAAATATCAATGCTGCTGTCTCTCTTTTAGATGTTCAAAATAAAAATATTGCCCAGTGGTTATTTTTTTATTTAATTTAAAGATTATTTCTATTTTTGGCAATCTTTCACAGCTCTTTTCAGCACTGGTGCTACAATAAACCTATTGAAACTCTGGCTTTTATGAAGAACAAAACAAGCCAAAGAATTATTTCACCCCACAAATTTGGGAGATAGATTTTATTTGCACCCTTTAGCGTTCATAAATCCTATATATCTCCATTGTAGGTTTACCTTAAGAAAGGAATTTTGTGTCTTGCTTGCATTTTATAAATTTTGTTTGGAGTATTTCATAGAAGAGAGTACTTTTATGTCTTTTATTTAAAACTAAGACATCTTCTTGGCCAAAGAGGTGACTTTTAGAAATGGTGTTAGGACATGATAGTCTGCCCCAAATGAGAGACAAATCTAAAGTATGCTGAGCTAAGAAGCAAGACAGGTTTCAAAAATCTCTTACCATATTTATTTTTATGTGTACATTTTATCTTGTGTTCATTCCCATATGATCTGCCCTCAATTACCCAACAGTAATGAAAACCTCTGTTTTTACAAGGTAGAGGCACAGTAAAAGTAACTGGAGGCTAGCAAGGCTGCCACTTCAGTTTCTTTTCATATCACCTGCCCCTGCATACCCCTGACTCCATTCCCGTGCCCTTCTTCAGGCTTCTAGTTATATATATTTTTTTCCTTTTCATCTTTTAAAGCTTTTTAATCTCATTTATTTTATTGGGAAAAGCATAGTGTTGTATATCAAAGCACCTTGGAATCAGACTAACCAGAAATTGAAATCCTGGCTCTATACTTGCTGCATACACTGGGACAAGTTACTTACCCTTTCTCTGCCTTGGTTTCCTTATTTCTAAATTGGTGCAAATATGAAAAAAAAAAAAAAAGACTGTGGCAACTCTAAGCTCTGTGTGTATGAAACCAGTAACTGGAAATCACTGAATTGTTAAAAAAAACTCCAGGGCCAGAGATATTAGAGTACAGTTAGCCTAAAAAGACCTCTTCAATGCCTATGATTAAGATTTGAATTTGACTCTGAGCTTTCTGGATTCCAATGTGAAATAGTGAAATGGGTTTCACACTGGAGCCACATTGAATAATGTGGCTAGAAAAGATACTCAATAATATTCCTAAATAACTAACACAATGATAGGATTTATAAACATTTTCTTATAGTCTTACCATAATAAAAGGGCTGAAGGCCTGAAACACCAAAGCATATTTCAATTAAAGAATCACTCGGGCGTGGTCCTACCACTATTATTCAGAACAGGTGAAAGTATCCACTCCACCTCTTTAATTTTAGATAAGAAAAGATAACTATAAGGAGTTTAATTTGTTCATTTTCTTCTCCAGTAACATGAACTTCCCATGTTAAGACATATTACTCCCCAAAAAAGTATAAGTTGATCATTTTCACTGCTTTCTCTCTTTTTTAAAACCAAAGTCATTTATAACTCCTCATCAGAGATTCTGATCAGCATGAACCAGACAGTTTCTCTATACTGAACTGACCTAATTGGAGCCAAAAGAAAAGAAGCAATGAAGTGCTATTGCAGATCAATTTAAGGCTTCCCTCAGGCTCTTGAAATAATTAAAAATCCATAAGGATTCCCAATATAGTCCCTTATTTGAAACTCACTGGATTAGGTCACGGGAAATTACACATATATATGGAATTTTGTGTCTTGCTTGCATTTTATAATTTTTTTTCTGGAGTATTTCACGTAAAATAAGAAAATAATTTCATATCTTTTATTTAAAAAGAGGACATCTTCTGGGCCAAATAGGTGACTTTTAGAAACGAAGTTAGGACATGATAATCTGATTACATACATATCTGTATATATATATATATATATATATATATATATGTGTGTGTGTGTGTGTGTGTGTGTATGTGTGTGTGTGTGTGTGTGTGTATATATATATATATATATATGTAAGTGTGTATATTCTGTCATTGTTGCAGGAAGAGAGAAAAGACTGGAGACAATAATGAACCAAAAAGAAAATAAAAAATAGTAGGGGATAGGGGAAGGAAAGGAAAGGAAGGAAGAGACTTACAGAGAACAGAAAGGAGAGGGAATAAGAAAGTGAAAGACTCTGTCATGGCAAGATTTATCACCTGCTAACTGAAGAGCCCTTGGGCCCTGAATAACTAGCAGTAATACTAACAGACTGCACTGAGGGTCTTGAATGAGACTCTGAGACTTGCTGGCTAAAAGTGAGATTCAGCACATTCACAGCTGTAGTGGCTATGGGACAAGATTCCTTCTGCTTGAGAAAAGCAGGCGGAAAAGTAAAGGGAACTTCATTTTGCACCTTAGATAGTACTAGCTCAGCCACTGGAGGATACAAGATGAAGCAGGCCCTTGAGGTCCCCAGTTCTAGAACTTGGCTCTTGGATGGCATTTCTGGACCTGCCATGGGCCAGAGTGGAGTCTACTTCCCTGGACGGCAAATCCGAGACCAGGCAGCTCTCACCAGAAGCTGACTTAGGTCTTGGACCTTAAGGGAAGATCAGCAGTTGTCTGGTTATGCTCTCTTGTGGTCTGGTAGTGGCAGTGGCCATGGAGTGAGGCTCCTCTGCCTTTGAAAAAGGGGAAGAGAGCTTCTGCCAAGATGGTCAAATTGAAACAACTCCAGTGTGCAGCTCCCAGTGAGAGAGACGCAGAAAGCAAGTGATCTCCACATCTCCAAATGATGTACCAGATTCATCTCCATTGGACTGGTTGGACAGTGGGCATAGCCCAAAAAGTGCAAACCAAGGTGGGGTGGGGGGCTGCTCCACCCAGGAAGTGCATCTGACTGGAGGATTGGGGGCTTCCCCAACCCCTGGCACACCAGTCCAGATACTGCACTTCTCCCAAAGCCTCTGCAACCCACAGATAAGGAGACCTTCACTGGCTGAAAGGCACCCGAGTTACCTGTGTAGAGCTGAATAGCAGCCCCAGTCAGTGCCACGGACTGTTGGAACAGACCTAGGCAGATGCGTTGGCTGGCTGAGAGAGCCGGCCAGATGGAGCTACTGGTCTCCCAGAGACAGGTAGTGCAAAAAGCAGGGAGACAGGCGATAGGCTAGGTGGGTCCCTCCTGCAACAAAGCCCAGCAGTCTGAAGCCCTCTTGCTTGAGGGTTTCACAGCCAGCACATCAGTTCCACCTTGACCTGGAAGGATCAAGCTCGATGAGGGGAAGGGCATACATCATTACAGAGGTGGGCCTAATCTCCCTGTGTAAACAAAAGACACAGGAAGCCTAAACAGCAGCCAGACTATGTCTGTGGCAGCCCAGCAGCACCTCTGCAGGTGGACAAGGGACAGACTACATCATCAAGTGCCTCCCTGAGATCAAAGCTAGATAAATCCATGAAGGTGGGAAGAAACCAGCACAAAAAGGATGAAACCATCAAAGACCAGAATGCCTTTTCTCCTCCAAGGGATCACAACTCCTCACCAGAAAGGGAACAAAACAGGATGGAGGACGAGTCTGACAAACTGACAGAAGCAGGCTTCAGAAGGTGGGTAATAACAAACATCTCCGAGCTAAAGGGACATGTTCTAACCCAATGCAAAGAAACTAAAAACCTTGAAAAAGGTTAGACAAAATGCTAACTAGAATAACCACACTGGAGAAGAACATAAATGACCTGATGGAGCAGAAAAACACAGCACGAGAACTTCATGAAGTGTACACAAGTTTCAATAGCCAAATTGATCAAGCACAAGAAAGGAAACAAGAGGTTGAAGATCAACTCAATGAAATAAAATAGGAAGGCAAGACTAGAGGAAAAATAATAAAAAGAAGTGAATAAAACCTCCAAGAAATATGGGATTATGTGAAAAGACCTAATCTATGTTTGATAGGTGTACCTGAATGTGACGGGGAGAATGAATCCAAACTGGAAAACACTCTCCAGGATATTATCCAGGAGAACTTCCCCAACATAGTAAAGTAGGCTAACATTCAAATCCAGGAAAAACAGAGAACACCACAAAGATATTCCTCAAGAAGAGCAACCCCAAGGCATATAATCATCAGATTCACCAGCGTTGAAGTGAAGGAAAAAATGCTAAGGGCAGCCAAAGAGAAAGGGCGAGTCACCCACAAAGGGAAGCCTATTAGACTCACAGCAGATTTCTTGGTAGAAACCCTACAAGCCAGAAGACAGTGGGAGCCAATATTCACATCCTTAAAGAAAAGACCTTTCAACCCAGAATCTCATATCCAGCCAAACTAAGCTTCATAAGTGAAGGAGAAATAAAACCCTTTACGGACAAGTAAGTACTGAGAGACTTTGTTGCCACCAGACCCTGCCTTACAAGAGCTTCTAAAGGAAGCACTAAACATGAAAAGGAACAACCAGTACCAGCCACTACAAAAACATGCCATATGGTAAAGACCAACAAGGCAATGAAGAAGTCGCATCAACTAACGAGAAAAAGAAAAAAAACAGCCAGTAACAAAATGGCAGGATCAAATTCACACATAACAACATTAACATTAAATGTAAGTGGCCTAAATGCCTCAATCAAAAGACACAGACTGGCAAACTGGGTAAAAAGTCAAGCCCCTTAAATGTGCTATATTCAGGAGACCCATCTCATGAGCAAAGACACACATAGACTCAAAATAAAGGAATGGAAGAAGACTTACCAAGCAAATGGAGAGCAAAAGAAAATCAGGGGTTGCAATCCTAGTCTCTGATAAAACGGACTTCAAACCAACAAAGATCAAGAGACAAAGAAGGGCATTACATAATGATAAAAAGAGCAATACAACAAGAAGAGCTAACTATCCTAAATATATATGCACCCAATGCAGTAACACCCAGACACATAAAGCAAGTTCTTAATGACCTACAAAGAGACTTAGACTCCCACATAATAATGTGGGAGACTTTAACACCCCACTGTCAATATTAGACTGATCAATGAGACAAAAAATCAACAAGGACATCCAGGACTTGAATGCAGATCTGGACCAAGTGGACCTAATAGACTTCTACAGAACTCTCCACCCCAAATCCACAGAATATACATTCTTCTCAACACCACATGGCATTTACTCTAAAATTGACCACATAATTGGAAGTAAATCACTCCACAGCAAATGTAAAAGAAGAGAAATCATAACGAACAGTCTATCAGATCGCAGTGCAATCAAATTAGAACTCAAGATTAACAAACTCACTCAAAACCATACAGCTACATGGAAACTGAACAACTTTCTCCTAAATGTCAACTGTATAAACAATGAAATGAAGGCAGAAATAAAGATGTTCTTAGAAACCAATAAGAATGAAGACACAACGTACCAGAATCTCTGGGACACATTTAAAGCAGTGTCCAGAGAGAAATTTATAGCAATCAGTGCCCACATGAAAAGCAAGGAAAGATCTAAAATTGTCAAAATTAAAAGAGCTAGAGGAGCAAGATCAAAAACACTCAAAAGTTAGCGGAAGACAAGAAATAACTAAGATCAGAGCAGACCTGAAGGTGATAGAGTCAAAAACCTTTCAAAAAATTAATAAAACTAAGACTTGTTTTTCAAAAAAATCAACAAAATGAATGATCTGGTAGCCAGACTAATAAAAAAGAGAGAAGAATCTAATAGTTGCAAAAAAAAAATGATAAAGGGGATATCACCACCAAAGCAACACAAATACAAACCATCACCAGAGATTACTATAAACAACTCTATGCATATAAACCAGCAAATCTGGAAGAAATAGATAAATTCCTGGACACTTACACCCTCCCAAGACTATTCAGGGATTCAACTTCTTCCTGGTTTAGTCTTGGGAGGGTGTAAGTGTCCAGGAATTTATCTATTTCTTCCAGATTTGCTGGTTTATATGCATAGAGTTGTTTATAGTAATCTCTGGTGATGGTTTGTATTTGTGTTGCTTTGGTGGGATATCCCCTTTATCATTTAACTACCTTAAACTTCATATGGAACCAAAAGAGAGCCTGCATACCCAAGACAATCCTAAGCAAAAAGAACAAAGCTGGAGGCGTCACACTACCTGACTTCAAACTATACTACAAGGTTACTGTAAACAAAACAGCATGGTACTGGTATCAAAACAGACATATAGATCAATGGAACAGAACAAAGGCCTCAGAAGAAACACCACACATCTACAACCATCTGATCTTTGACAAACCTGACAAAAACAAGCAATGGGGAAAGGGTTCCCTGTTTAATACATGGAGTTGGGAAAACTGGCTAGCTATCTCCAGAAAGCTGAAAGTGGACCTGTTCCTTACACACTACACTAAAATTAACTCCAGATGGATTAAAGAGTTAACCATAAAACCTAACACCATAAAAATCCTAGAAGAAAACCTAGGCAAAACCATTCAGGACATAGGCATAGGAAAGGAATTCATGACTAAAACACCAAAAGCATTGACAACAAAAGCCAAAATAGACACATGAGATCTAATTAAACTTAAGAGTTTCTGCACAGCAAAAGAAACAATCATTAGAGTGAACCAGCATCCAACATAATGGGAAAAATATTTTGCAATCTACCCATCTGACAAAGGGCTAATATCCAGAATCTACAAAGAACTAAAGCAGATCTACAAGAAAAAAACAAACACATTGAAAAGTGGGCAAAAGATATGAACAGACACTTTGCAAAAGAAGACATTTACGAGGCCAACAAACATATGAAAAAATGTTCATCAGTAGTCATCAGTGAAATGCCAATCAAAACCACATTGAGATACCATCTCACAACAGTTAGAATGGTGATCATTAAAAAATCTGGAGACAACAGATGCTGGAGAGGATGTGGAGAAATAGGAACACTTTTACACTGTTGGTGGGAGTGTAAATTAGTTCAACAATTATGGAAGTCAGTGTGGTGATTCCTCAAGGCAATATAGAAATAGAAATTCCATTTGACCTAGCAATCCCATTAGTGGGTATATACCCAAAGGATTATAAATCGTTCTATTATAAAGACACATGCACACGTATGTTTATTGTGGCACTGTTTACAATAGCAAAGACCTGGAACCAACCCAAATGCCATCAGTGATAGACTGGACAATGAAAATGTGGCACATATACCCCATGAAATACCATGCAGCCATAAAAAACGATGAGTCTGTGTCCTTTGTAGGGACATGGATGAACCTGGAAACCATCATTCTCAGCAAACTGACACTAGAACAGAAAATCCAATACCGCATGTTCTTGCTCATAGGTAGATGTTGAATAATGAGAACAAATGAGCACAGGGAGGGGGACATCACACACTGGGGTCTGTTGGGAGGGGACTAAGGGAGGGACATTGGGGGGTAGGGAGGTTGGGGAGGGATAATAAAGGGGGAAATGCCAGATATAGGTTACAGGGGGATGGAGGCAGCAAACCACATTGTCATGTATGTACCTATGCAACAATCCTGCATGATCTGCACATGTAGTACCCCAGAACCAAAATTACAATAAAAAAAAAAAAAGAAAGAGGAAAAAAAAAAAGAAAGCAAAGGGGAAGAAATAGTAGGAAGAACTGTGTCTAGTGATTTGAGTGCCAGCTCTGCCACAGTACAATAGAACACCAGGTCAACTTCTAAGTTTTTTTTACTTTAGTGCCTAGCTCCTGGATGGCACCTCTGAACCTGCCTGGGCACTGAGGAAACCTGCTGCCCTGAAGGAAAGGGCACAGACATGGCAGGTTTTGCCACCTGCCAATTGTAGAGCCCCAGGCCTTGAGGGAACATAGGTGGTAGCCAGACAGTGGTTAGGTAGGCCCTGGGTGAAACCCAGTGCTGTGCTGGCTTCACTCTGATCCAGCACAGTCCTAGTAGTGGTGGCCCTGAATGGCTTTGCCTTGTGTCACTCTATCCCCAGCTCCAGATGGCTCAGAACAGAGAGAGATTTTGATTCTTAAGAAGAAAATGAAGAGAGCAAAAGCCTCTGCCTGGTAATCTAAGAATTCATCCATATTTTGTCCAAGACCATCAAGTTGGGGCCTCTATTAGTCTATAGGAACCACAGTGTTACTGGCCTTGGGAAAAGCTCTAAAGCAGATACAGTTTAGATCACAACACCTAAGTCCTTTTGAATATCTGGAAAGTCTTCACTGGAAGGGTAGGTACAAAGAAGCACAGCCTGTGAAGACTAGACAGATACAGACAAACATCTACAAGTATCAAGACCATCCAAGAAAAAGTGACCTCACCAAATGAACTAAATAAGGCACCAGGAACCAATTTTAGAAAAAAAAATATATGTCCTTTCAGAAAAAGAAGTCAAAATAGCTGTTTTGAGGAAACTCCAAGAAATTCAAGATAATAGAGAAGGAATTCAGAATTCCATCAGATAAATTTAACAAAGAGATTGAAGTAATTAAAAGGAATTACACCAAAATTCTGGTGCTGAAAAACACAATTCACATAACAAATAATGCCATCAGAGTCTTTTAATGGCAGAATTGATAAAGCAGAAGAGAGAATTAGTGAGCTTGAAGACATGCTATTTGAAAATACACATTGAGAGGAGACAAAAGAAAAAAACAATGAAGCATGCCTACAGGATCTAGAAAATAGCCTCAAAAGGGCAAGCCTAAGAGTTATTGGCCTTAAAGGGGAGGTAGAGAAACAGATGTCAGTAGAAAGTTTACTTAAAGGGATAATAACAGAGAATTTTTTTTTTTTTTTTTTTGAGACAGTGTCTCACTCTGTCACTCAGGCTGGAGTGCAGTGGAGCAATCTTGGCTCACTGCAACCTCCACCTCCTGGGTTCAAGCGATTATTCTGCCTCAACCTCCTGAGTAGCTGGGACTACAGGCATGTGCTAACACACCCGGTTAATTTTTGTATCTTTTGTTAGTAGAGACAAGGTTTCACCATACTGGTCAGGTTGGCCTCCAACTCCTGACATCATGATCCACCTGCCTTAGCCTCCCAAAGTGCTGGGATTACAGGCATGAGCCATCATGCCTAGCCAGCAGAGAACTTTCAAAACCCAGAGAAAGATATTAATATCAAAGTATAAGAAAAATATAGAACACCAAGCAGATTTAACTCAAAGAAGACTACCTCAAAGGGTTCAATTCAACAAGAACAGCTAACTATCCTGAATCCTTATGCGCCCAATAAAGGAACACCCAGATTCATAAAGCAAATTCTTAGAGACCTACAAAGAGACTTAGACTCCCACACAGTAAGAGTAGGAGGCTTTAACACCCCTTGGACAATATTAGACAGATCATTGAGACAAAAAATTAATGAAGATGTTCAGGACCTGAGCTCAGCTCTGGATCAAAGGGACCTGATAGATATCTACAGAACTCTCCAACCTAAAACAATGGAATATATATTCTTCTCATTGCCACAGAACACTTTCTCTAAAGTGGATCACATTACAGAAAGTAAGACACTGCTCAGCAAATACAAAAGAGCTGAAATCATGACAGTCTCTCAGACCACAGTGCAATAAAATTAGAACTCAGAATTAAGAAATCCACTCAAAACCACACAATTATATGGAAATTGAACAATTCACTCCTGAATGACACTTAGGTAAATAATGAAATTAAGGCAAAAATCAAGAAGTTCTTTGATACTAAAGAAAACAAAAAGACAATATACCAGGATTTCTGGGATGCAACTAAAGCAGTGTTAAGAGGAAAATTTATAACATCAAATGCCCACATCAAAAATCTAGAAAGATCTTAAGTTAGCAATCTAACAACTCAACTAAAATAACTAGAGAACCAAGAGGAAGCAAACCCCAAAGCTAGTAGAAGGCAAGAACTAACCAAGATCAGAGCCAAACTGAGGGAGATAGAGGCATGAAAAACCCTTCAAAAAATCAAAAAATCCAGGAGGTAGTTTTTTCAAAAAATTAATGAAATGGACCACTAGCTATATTAATAAAGAAGAAAAGAGAGAAAAATCAAGTAAACAAAACACAATCAGAAATGAAAAGGGAGATATCACTATTAACCCTACAGAAATACAAACACCTATCAGAATACTATAAACATCTCCATGCATATAAACTAGAAAATTGAAAAGAAATGAACAATGTCCTGGACAAACACACCCTACCAAGACTGAACCAGGAAGAAATTGAACCCCTGAATAGACCGATAATGTGTTCTGAAATAGAAACAGTAATAAATAGTCCACCAACAAAAAAACCTCAGGCCCAGATGGATTCACAGCTAAATTCTACCAAAGGTACAAAGAGAAGTTGGTACCATCTCTACTGAAACTATTCCAAAAAATTGAAGAGTAGGGACTCTTCCCTAACTCATTCTATGAGGCCAGCCTCATCCTGATACCAAAACCTGATGGAGATATAACAAAATAGAAAAGCTTCTGGCCAATGTTCTTGATGAACTTAATGCAAAAATCCTCAATAAAATACTGGCAAACTCAATCCAGCAGCACATCAAAAAGCTTATCCACCATGATCAAATTGGCCTGATCCCCAGGATGCAAGCTTGGTTCAACACACAAAAATCAATAAATATGTTTCATCACAAAAAGAGAAATAAGACAAAAACCACATGATTTTATCAACAAATACAGAAAAGGCCTTTGATAAAATTAAATATTCCTTTATGTTTAAAACTCTCAATAAACTTGGTATTGAAGAAACATACCTCAAAGTAATAAGAGCCAGCGGGGCACGGTGGCTCACACCTGTAATCCAAGCACTTTGGGAGTCCAAGACAGGTGGATGTCAAGGTCAGGACTTCAAGACCAGCCTGGCCAAGATGCTGAAACCTCATCTCTACTAAAAATATAAAAATTACCCAGACATGGTGGCCTGTAATCCCAGCTACTCAGGAGGCTGAGGCAGGAGAATCTCTTGAACCCAGGTGGCAGAGGTTGCAGTGAGCTGAAATGGGGCCACTGCACTACAGCCTGGGTGACAGAGCAAGACTCCATCTGATAATAATAATAATAATAATAATAGCCATATACGACAAACCCACAGCCAATATCATACCAAATGGGCAAAATATCATACTGAATGGGCAGAATTCCTCTTGAAAACTGGTACAAGACAAGGATGCCCTCTCTCACCACTCCTATTCAACATAGTAGTGGAAATCCTGGCCAGGGAAATCAGGTGACAGGAGGAAATAAAGTGTATTCAAACAGGAAGAGATGAAGTCAAATTCTTTTTTTTTTTTTTTTTTTAAAGAGATTACATGATCCTATGTCTAGAAAACCCCATCATCTCAGCCCAAAAGCATCTTAAGCTGCTAAACAATTTCATCAAAGTCTCGGGATGTAAAAATCAATGTGCAAAAATCGCTAGCATTCCTATACACCAACAACAAGTGAGCAGAGAGCCAAATCATAAATGAACTTCCATTTACAATTGCTACAAAAAGAATAAAATACCTAGGCATACAGCTAACCAGGAAAGTGAAGGACCTCTTCAAGGAGAACTACAAACCACTGCTCAGAGAACTCAGAGAGTATACAACAGATGGAGAAACATTCCATGCTCATAGACAGGAGGAATCAATATTGTGAAAATGGCTAACTGTCCAAAGTAATTTATAGATTCAATGCTATGCTTATTAAGTTACCACTGACATTCTTCACAAAATTAGAAACAACTATTTTTAAATTCATAAGGAACAGAAGAAAAGCGAGAATGGACAAGTCAATTGTAAGCAAAAAGAACAAAGCTGGAGGCATCATGCTACCTGACTTCAGACTATACTGTAAGTCTACAGTAACAAAAACAGCATGGTACAGATACAAAAATGGACACATACCAATGGAACAGAATAGAAAACTCAAAAATAAGACCACATACCTACGGCCACCTGATCTTCTACAGACCTGACAAAAGCAAGCAATGGGGAAAGGGTTCCCTGTTTGATAAATAGTGCTGGGGAAACTGGCTAGCCATTATCAAAAAATTGAAACTGATTTCATTTTTATCTAAGGTGAGAGATGGAGGTCTAGTTTCATTCTCCTGCATATGGATACCCAGTTTTCACTACACCATTGATTGAAGAAACTCTCCTTTCGCTAGTAAGTGTTCTCGGCAGCTTTGTCAAAAATTAGTTGGCTGTAAATACCTGGATTAATTTCTAGATTCTCTATTCTGTTCCATTAGTCTTTGCATCTGTTTTTATGCCAGTGCCTTGCTGTTTAGGTAATTACGGCTTTATAGCATATTTTAAGGTATGGTAGTATGATACTTCAAGCTTTTTTCTTTTTGCTCAGGATTGATTTGGCTATTCAGGGTCTTTTGTGTTTCTACTTGAATTTTAGGATTATTTTTTCTATTACGCAAAGAATGTCATTGGAATTTTGATTAGGATTGCATCAAATCTGTAGATTGCTTTGTATAGTATTGTCATTTTAATAATATTAATTTTTCTGATCAATGAGCATAGGATGTCTTTACATTTGTTTGTATCCTCTTCAATTTCTTTTATCAGTATTTTGTAGCTTTCCTTGTTGAGGTCTTTCACTTCTTTAGTTAAGTTTGTTTCTAGGTATTTTATTTTATTTTTTGTAGCTATTGTGAGATTGCCTTTTCAATTTTTTTCAGATAGTTTATTGTTAGTGAATACAAATATCACTGACGTTTGTATATTAATTTTGTCTCCTGTAACTTTACTGAATATTAGTCCTAAGAGGGTTTTTGGTAGAATCTTTAGGTTGTGCTATATTAAGATCACGTCATCTGCAAACATAGACAATTTGACTTTCTCCTTTCCAGTTTGGATACTAGAAGAAAACATAGGGAAACAATTCAAGACATTGGTCTAGGAAAAGATTTTATGAATACATCCTCAAAAGCACAGGCTAAAATAAACAAATGGGATTAAGTCAAACTAAAAGTTTCCACACAGCAAAGGAAACAATCATTAACGGAGTGAAAAAGCCTACTGAATGGGAGAAAAATATTTGTAAGCTACTCATTCAACAGGGGATTAATATTCAGAATATACAAGGAACTCAAATATCATTTTTTTCCCTTGACAGAATCTCTCTGTCACCCTGACTGGAGTACAGTGGCACAATCTTGGCTCACTGAAACCTCTGCCTCCTGGGTTTGAATGATTCTCATGCCTCAGCCTCCCAAGTAGGTGGGAATACAGGCATGAGCCACCTCACCCAGCTAATTTCGTATTTTTAATAGAGATGGGTTTTCTCCATGTTAGGGAGGATGGTCTTGAACTCCTGACCTCAGGTGATCTGCCTGCTTCAGCCTACCAAAATGCTAAGATTACAGGCGTGAGCCACTGCACCTGGCCACAGAACTCAAACATCTCAACAACAAAAAACAACCTGATTTTAAAATAGACAAATGATCTGAACAGACGTTTCTCAAAAGAAGACATACAACTGATCAAAATACATGAAAAAATGCTCAACATCATTGATACTCCAGGGAAATGCAAATCAAACTATAATGAGATATTATTTCACCCCATGCAAGATAGCTATTATCAAAAAGACAAAAAATAAATGCTTGTGAGGATGCACAGTAAAGGGAACTCTTGTACCCTGTTGATGGAAATGTAAACTAGTATACTCACTATGGTGAATAGTATGGAAGTACCATGAAGAACAACAAATAATATTACCATAGGACCCAATAATCCCACTACTGTGTATTTATCTAAAGGAAAGGGAATCATTATATCAAAGAGATACCTCTGCCCACAGCTTTATTGCAGCACTACTGACAATATCCAAATAATGAATCAATCTAGGGATCCAACAACAGACAAATGGATAACAAAAATGTAATATGTATACACAATGGAATACCATTCAACCATAAAGAAAATGAAATCCTGTTATTCATGGCAACATGGGTGGAACTGAAGGATATTATATTAAGTGAAATAAGCCAGGAATGGAAAATAAACACTGCATATTCTCATTCATATAAGAAAAAACATTGATCTCCAAGAAATAAAATGTAGAAGAGGGGATAAGGCTGAGAAGAGCAGGGAGAAGGGAGAGATAGGGAGAGATTAGTTAAAGGTTATAAAATTGCAAGCTAGATAGGAGGAAAAAGTTCTAGTGTCCTATACCGCTGCAGGATGATGATAATATATTATATAGACTCAAATAGCTAGAAAGAGGATATTGAATGTTCCTAACACAAATAAATGGTAAATTTTGAGATGGTAGATATTATCATTACTCTGATCGGTTCATTGTATATTATATATGTTGAAACATCACTGTGTACCCAATGTATATGTACAATTGTTATCATTCATTGCTTATAAGAAGGCAACATTGTATAGACATTTGGAAGACACTTTAGCATTGTTTTACAAAACTAGTCCTATCATACAATCAAGCAATTGTACTCCTTAATATTTACCCAGTGGAGTTGGAAACTTATGTTTTCACTCCTTTACACAAAAACCTGCACATGTTTGTAGCAGCTTTATTCATAATTGCCAAAACTTGGAATCAAAAGATATCCTTCAATAGGTCAATAGACAGATAAACTGTGGTTCACCCAGACAATGGAATATTATTGAGCACAAAAAAGAAGTGAACAATCAAGCCATGAAATGATATGGAGGAAGCTTAAAAGCATATTATTCAGTGAAAGAAGTCAAACTGGAAAAGCTACATACAGCATGATTCTAACTATATATGACATTGTGGAAATAGCAACACTATGGAGACAGTAATAAGATCAGTGGCTTCTAGGGGTAAGGGTAGGGCAAGGTATGAATATATGGAGCACAGAGAATTTTTAAGGCAGTAATCATTATGGTACTATAATGAAGAGTACATATCATTACACATTTGCCCAGACTCATGGAATGTCCAACACCAGGAGTGAACCCTACTGTAAACCATGGACCTTTGGTGATTACAATGTGTCAGTGTAGATTCACCAGTTCTGACAAATATATCACCCTGTGGGGGATGTTATAACAGGGGAGGCTATCTGTGCATGTCGGGCTGGGGGAAGAGGCTTATGAGAAATCTCTATACCTTCCTCTCAATTTTGTTATGTACCTAAAACTATTCTTGAAAAAATGCCTTTAAGGCAAATAAGAAAAATTAGAACAAAAAAAAAACTCTAAAACCAAATTTATTCAGATTTCTATTTTATAATATTTACCTTAAATCCTCTGTAGAAAAACTAAGAATATACATTAATAAATAACTCTCATCTCTTCCTCTGGCTTCTCTAACTTCTTTGCACTTAGATATTTTATTCAGATGTCATTTTATTCACATCCCTTCTTAAGCTCTGTTTATCTCTCATATATAATCATTGATTAATAATTTGTGCACATATGTAGAAAGGAAGGGAGGTCTTTTCTTCTTCCTCCTATTGTAACCTCTAATTTTTGCATGTGGATTTCTATTTGGCTTGTAGATGTTATTTAACAAGAGCAAATCTACTGTGATAACTAGTACCCCACATCATACATTTCTTCTTTCTATTCATGGTCTTAACTTTGCTGGTGAGAACTCTATTTTATGTTTTCTGTATTTATCTTTTCCTTTGTCTGTTTTACTCTGTAATATGCCATATTTTACCTTGTGGACATGAGTTTCAAACAAAATTCTTCCTGGAAGACGGTGTTTATACCCTACCTAAAAGCAATTGGTTATTGCAACCCAAATTACCAACACAATATAACTGGTTTGTGCTAGTTTTTGGTTTAGTAATTTACTGTAGGTTATTGAAGCTGTTTGGAATTTTAATTTTTCAAATTGCTTCAGGAAGATTTTGATCACTTTATAACAAATCTTTATTAAGCAAGATACACATATATTATTTTGTAAAAGAGCCAAGACACTGGGGTATGGTTTATCACAACAGTGAAAGCATGGACTCTGAAATGGGACTCCTTGGGTTTGAGCTCTAGTTTTTTCACTTAATTACTTTGTGAGCTTGAACAAATGACTTAATCCTGTCAGTTATTGGTCTTGTTTTATAATCTGTAAAATGGGCATTAAAATAGCACTTTTAACTTAGCTCATAGATTGATGTATATGTAGTATTATTACTTTGGTAATTTTAAATTCTCAGAATAAAACCAAAACTAGCCTGTAATAAACTTGTGCATAATTACATTTAATTGCTCTGTCTTCTTACCTCATGATTCTTCATTGTTGAATTTCCATTATCCAGAGAGAGCTGTCCCTTGTTCCCACTCTTTACTTGGACTTGGAGAACAACAACAAAAAGCTAGCATGTGTAAAATAAAGCTAAAAAGAAGTTGATGATTTAAATAAATGAGCATGTTTCTTATAAAATTCAGGAAGGATAAAGAACTCCACTCAGTTCATTAACCAGTTACTAAATGGTGTTTGCATTATCCACATGAATACTAAATGAATTCATTATGATATGTGCTATTACAGTGAATAGCAAATGAACTCATAACTATGGGCTCCATAAAAATATTCCTAATGGAGAAGTTATGCATTGTCAAGCTGCTTTCTAGAGTAGCTGGGGCTTATATTGAAATGGGGGAAATAAATAATACTAGGCACAAGATTGGTTAGTTGGAGTTATTTGAATAGGTTCTTTAAAACTGAAAATACAGTTAATGTCTTGATAATGTCAGTAGCCTTGTATGACTCCATTTTTTTGTTTCTGTCCTTTATTACTGATGGCTGATGTCTACCTTTCTCTTTGATTCAGAGAGAAAGATATAATTATATGCAGCTGGTCAACAGGAAAGCTTTGGTCTGTGATTGATTAGATAGACTATGTGAAAAAGTCTTGAAGAGCTTGCAACCTTTTCTGCTCAGAGACTATCTGAAGGAATGGTTATCACACTTGATCAATCTCAGGTCAGTTGCTATACATAAAATCCAGTGAACCCCCTCATCTGTCAACTTTTTCTCAGCATAAGAATAAAATAAATTTCAGAATTAACAGCATGGTTGGTGTACCCTTGAAGTAATATTTGGATTTTATTGACCATCATAAATAGATTATGAAATCGTGGCAGCAACAAAGCACAGATGGTGTCTTATAAACCTGCAAAGTACAAGTGATGAGCCTGAAGACCAGTCAGAGGGCACTCGTGGGCCATCAGTGGTCTAGAAACCACACTACACACCAGATAACCTCTCATTTAAAAGCAGAATTAATTTCTTAGGAAAAAAAAATGACGCAGCTTCTTGGTTTCATGATAAAATTAAAATACTTTCTGTGCTGAAACGCGATTTTCAGGAGTCACCAGTTTTATAAGTAATCCTAATTTATGGATTACATTTAAGCCTATGGGAGGAAAATGTAGCAAGAAGTATAAACAGTAGAAATAGAAAGTAAAACTTTACTAATGTTAGCGGTTTAACGCTTCGCTAACATTACTTTCAGGCCTACAATGCCCAAGGCATTATGGGGAATGCACTACTAAGACACTGTGTTAGTCTTCAAGAATTGTTTAATGTAGTCTATCATGTGCCTATTCAACCATGATACAAATTAAACTAGAATAAGACCTAGAACCAATATACACATATGCAGTGTAAATAATAGCAGCAAAATAATAGCAAACACTTACATAACAATTTCTATGTGCCAGGAACTGTTCTAAGTAAGCACTGTACATAAATTTATTCATTTAGTACACACAATAAGCCTGGGTTGTGGGCACAATTATTATCCCCAATTTACATGAGAGGACACTGAGTTACAGATGGTTAAGCAATTCAGAGGTAGGTAACTGACCACAACATTGTCATGATTTACTTCCATGATGGAGGGTTGTTTCTGAGAAGCAGCTACTGCATGCAGAGAATGATGAGGTTGTAGAAGAGGGGAGAGCCACAAGATTAATGACACCATAAGAAAGAATTTTTGCAGATCAGAGAGATCATGGAGCCTAGGGAACGACTTTCCAAAAAAGAGGTTTTTTTTTTTTGTTTGTTTGTTTATTTTAATAATTAGAACATCATGGTGTTTTTAAGTAAGTGGTACATGGAAGTAGTAGGACATGGAAGTTATTTCCAGATTGTTTCAAGTTAAGGATATATTAGGGCATAAAACAAATTAAAGATAGTGGTTGAAGTATTTTTTTTATTTTTTAAAGAAGTTTGGTCTTGAGGGCCAAGACGGTGGGGATGAAATTAGTTTCGGGGTATTAAAAAAGTAGAAGGAGAGCTTTACAAAATAAGCATAAAGTAGATTTAAGAGTGGTCATCAGAGAAAAGTCAATGGAGGGAGAGACACTGAAGATAAAAATCACTGTCTATGAAATCATATACATACCTTCTAAGCTACTGGTAGCAGAGAAAATTGGTAAAAAATACGGCTTTTTGGTTAATTACACTAGTTGGATATCACCTTTTTGTGAGGGTCTATATGATTTGTGGATCATCTTCTGAGCTCAGAATCTTCAGGTGGCCAAAGGAACAACTTTATTTTTGATTATGATCCACAGAGGAAAGGAAAGGAGATGATGACCAAGATAGAGAAGGAAGTGAACCCAGGGAAAACCTTCATGGAATCTAAGAGAAGAGTTTTCCAAGTTTTTCAATGTGTAGACCATTTTAATACTGTGTCGATGTTTCCTGAAGAAGTTACTGGCATTCTTTAAGATTCCTGAACTTTCATAAAAGACAGTTTTAAAATACACACGCACACACACACGCACACATACACACACCCCTTCAATCAATATAATTATAAAACATAAGAGTTGTAGTTTCGAACAGTTTCCTCTATTACTTAAATATACACTATGTATTATGGTTCAAGCATCTTTGATTATTCTTAACTTTATGAAAACATGGAAGTAGAGTCTATCTAACTTACTAATTGATACATTTCAGGAATGAGAAAGCTTCTCACACAGCACCTAGTAAAAATGTTAAATGAATTAAACACAATTAAATGAGATTTGACATGCATCATCTCATTTAACGTTCACAAGAATCCTGTGAAGTGGATGTTATTATCCTGTATTTTACTTGAGGAAACACATTAAGTGGCATGGCTAAAATGACAGGGGGGTAAGAGGAAAAGCATGGTCTTGAATGGATTCTACATATTCTACTAGTATTTTCTTTTGCATTATTATATTTGTTTCATTTGTACTTAAAATTGAAATGTAAGGCAAACATAAACCTCACTGTGCTATTAAAAATTGCATTTTTTAGTGTAATGATGTCTAAAAATTGTTCACAAGTATTTTACTATGGCTTACACCTCAGCAGAAATAGCTCTCAGCACTTTGAAAGTGGGACCATTTTATACAGCCTAAAAATGCTCTCCAATAAGGCTTCTTAGTAGCAAGTCCACTGACAATATTCTGAATATAATGTTAAGTAAGAACAGAATCTAGGCCGGGGTGGTGCCTCACACCTGTAGTCCCAGCACTTTGGGAGGCAGAGTGGGGCAGATATGAGGTCAGGAGATGGAGACCATCCTGGCCAACATGGTGAAACCTTGTCTCTACTTTAAAAAAAAAAAAAAAGAAAAGAAAGGAAAAAAGAAATTGGCTGGGTGTGGTGGCATGTGCCTGTAATCCCAACTACTCATGAGGCTGAGGCAGGAGAATCGCTTGAACCAGGGAGGCGGAGATTGCAGTGAGCCGAGATCGTGCCACTGTACTCCATCCAGCCTGGTGACAGAGCAAGACTCCATCTCAAAAAAAAAAAAAGAAAAGAAAAGAAAAAAGATCAGAATCTAAATAGGAAGAAATGTTTTCCTGTTTTGCTGGGAGGAAAATACTATTATCATACTTGTAGTCATCATGTATATGATGTCATAGTATCTGAAGATAAAGCAATGATGTGGCTTTATTGATACTAGTCTCTTACCTCCTGGAGATAATTGACAATCAGTTGCTTAATTGTTCTCAGTTTCTTCCTCTTTCTACCATAAATGTCAAAATAACAGCACAAAGGTACTAATACAATCATTTACTCATTCAACTAACTCTTTGAGTAATTATTAGTGGCTAGGCATTGGGATGATCATTTTTGGATACAAAGACAAATCGAGTACAGAATCCACTACCTCAATCGTGTGTGTCTCAGATAGTTAAACCTATGTTCTTGTTCTCTAGCATGTGTGTCTTAGATATCTATACATATGTTCACAGGTACAAAATATTGCACACAGAACTTCAAAATGCATAACAAAAGAAATCATATTTGTGATAACTTAGTATTATGCTCCAAACTAACAGTTGTCCCAGATTATTCAAATTCTAAAACTTTCTAGGAAGAACTGCCTTATACAGCACTTCTCTTCCACCCTTGCGTCTCCCTTTCCACCAGTACAATGCCGTGGACTTACTGAGTGGCCAAACATACTGGTTAAATTATTACTAGATTGGCCTTTCGGGAAATCTTCAATTTTTTAAGGTTTATATTTGGCATTTTTCTAATGGCAATTATAATTTTTAACGATCAGTTAGATTGATTTATTCTTTCATCAAACTCTAATGAATGCTAGATGTCTTAGGTAGTTGCCACTGAGTTTAATTTACATCTAAACAAGCCTTGATGCTCCAGGGACACTGAAGATGATATGACATCATGTCAAAATTATTTCTTAAATTCAGTAAAACAGGCAATGTGTACATGATGCTACTCACCATTAACCGATCTAACATTTAAATTCACATGATTGCTTTATGTTTGCCAATCCAGGGGAAGAGAAAAAATTGAGGAAACCAAAACTTTCTTGGTGACAGAAGGCAATTCATGCAGTTAATGGCCTACCTTTCTAGGGAGCTATGGCTTAAAATCAGATTGAGTTTATCTAAGCTGTTAATGTGGCTGATACTTTAAAATCAAAATGAAAGCCAGGCCTGATGAATCCTTTTACTTAAAAACAAAACCAAAGAAATTTAAGTGACTTTAAGGGGAAAACATTTGTTTAGCAACCAGGGATGTACCTCACGGAATCTTGTGGGAAATTGGGGGTGAGAACTTGCCTTGCATAATCAATCCTCTTGCTGTTATGGATGATTATGAAATGACCAGGAACATCATATTGTTGTCTCATTTTGATCAGGGTGTAAAGTAATAGAGTGGAACAAGTATGATAATTAAACAGCTCTAGGAAAACTTTAGAAATTATAACTAAGCTACTATGATACAGTTTACATGATGACATTTTTGTTTATTTTGATGAAAACTACTTTATTTTGTAACAGCTAGGGCTTACTCATTCCTGAGAAGTCAGAATTTTGTTGCTCCCAAAGTTTATGTACATTACAGAACAACAAAATTGGCCTGAAGAGTTCAAGGGCCTTTCATGATTAATTAGATTTTTAATTAGCACTTCTTTCGAAGGACACATTGTGATGAATCCCACAAATAATCCTGAGTGAGAGAGAGAGAGAAAGAGAGTCTGTGTTTTCACCTTTGCCCCATTTCTTTACTGTGACTCCTTCTCCTGTTTCTGTCCCAGGTTCATTTTGTATCCCTCCCCATATGCTCCCTGAGTGAGCTCCATGAAGATGTAAAAGAAAATATAGACTATCAAGACCCAAAATTTTAAGCTTGGGAACTAAGTCATTCATAAACCGCCTTCCTTTCCTTCTCAAACAAATAGCTGTAATTTCACATGCTTGCTTTATCTTATGTAAAATGAGGATTTACTGAGTGCCAGACAAATGCAAAATTGACTTTTCCTTTCCTCCCTTCTTCTTACATGTAAAATGTAGATTCACAAAGCTAGTAAGAGCCTCACAAGAATGTAACCACTTGCCTCACTGCCTAACCACTTCCCTTCCCCCCCCCCACACCCCCAGGCCACCACTTGCCCTTTCCCCTTTAAATACTGAAGCTGCCAAAACCATCTTTTGAAAATGCACTGGTCACACATCCTGCTATGACTTGCGTTTCTTCTTCCCAGGAGTGTCTTCCACCTTGGCAAAATTAACCTCTAATTGATTAAAATCTGCTCAGTCACTGCTTGGTTTACAAAGTTACCCAGCTCTTCTGCTTAAATCTTTCTCTTAAGCTCCACAAAACGGCCTTTACTGAACTTCTCTACCTTTTTGTTTCTTAGACATTTAAAGTTCAGCATATTAAAAGCTAATTTGTGGGGTTTTTTACATGATGATGTCCCTTTATTGTGGTATTTTAAAAGTAAAATATCTTAAGTAAAGAAAAATTAAAAGTAAAATATTTTACTTTTAAAATTAAATGTAAAATATCTTAAGTAAAATTTCTTAAGTAAAGAAAATAACTATCTTCTTTATTTTCTTAAGAAAATAAAACATTACAAAGCAGAATTGAGTATTTGAGTACTCATATCCTTTTCCTTTTCTCTTAACAGAAACCATGGAAAGAGGTAAAGAATGGTAATAGTTTTCCACGTTTGAAAATACTTTTTTCTTTTCTTTCCAACTTTTATTTTAGGTTCAGTGGGTACGTGTGCAGGTTTGTTACACAGGTACATTGCATATCATGGGGGTTTGGTATAGAGATAATGTTGTTATCCAGGTAATCGGCAGAGTACCCAATAGGTAGTTTTTCAGTGCTCACTCTCCTCCTAACCTCCACTCTCAAGTAGACCCTAATGTCTATTCTTCCCTTCTTTGTCAAGAAACTCAAAGTTTAGCTCCCACTTGTAAGTGAGAATATGTGATATTTGATTTTCTGCTCCAGCATTGATTTGCGTAGGATAATGGCCTTCAGATCCACGCATATTGGTGCAAAGGATATGATTTCATTATTTTTTATGGCTGCATAGTATTCCATGATGTCAGTGTATTATGTTTTCTTTATTCAGTTCACCATTGATGGGCATTTAGGTTGACTCCATGTCTTTGCTATTGTGAATACTGCTGTGATTAACATATGCATCCATATGTTTTTATGATGGAAAGATTTATATTCCTTTGGGTATATATCCAGTAATGGGATTGCTGGGTTGAATGGTAGTTTTATTTAAAGTTATTTGAGAAATCTGCAGACTGTTTTCTACAGTCAGTGAACTAATTTACAATCCCACCAGCAGTGTATAAATGTTCCCTTTTCTCTGCAACCTCACCAGCATCTTATATTTTGACTTTTTAATAGTAGCCATTCTGACTGGTATGAGATGATATCTCATTGTGGTTTTCATTAGTGATATTGGTTTCGGTAGTGATGTGGTGGTTTTCATTAATGAAATGTGGTTTCGTTAGTAATATTAAGCATTTTTTTTCAAATGCTTAATGGCCACATATATGTGTTCTTTTGAGAATTATCTGTTTATGTCCTTTGACCACATTTTAATGGGGTTGTTAATTTTTTGCTTGTTGATTTAATTTCCCTATAGATTCTGGACATTAGACCTGTGTTGGATGCATAGTTTGCAAATGTTTTCTTCCTTTTTGTAGGTTTTCTGTTTACTTTGTTGATAGTTTCTTTTGGTGTGCAGAAGCTCTTTGATTAGATCCTACTTGTCAAATTTGTTTTTGTTGCAGTTGCTTTTGGAATCTTCAGGGCCAATGTCCAGAATCCTAGGTTTTCTTCTAGAGTTTTTAGTTATAGGTTTTACATTTAAGTCTTTAATCCATCTTGAGTTGACTTTTGTATATGATGAAAGGGAGGGTTCCAGTTTCAGTCTTCTACCTATGGTTAGCCAGTTGTCTCAGCACCATTTTTGAATAAGAATTTCTTTCCCTATTGTTTGTTATTGTCTGCTTTGTTGAAAATCAGAGAGACACGCTAGGTGTCTGTCTTTATTTCTGGGTTCTCCAACCTCTTCTATTGACCTATATGTCTGTTTTTGTACCAGTATCATACTGTTTTTGTTACTGTAGCTCTGTGATACAGTTTGGACTTGGGTAATGTGATGCCTCCAGCTCTGTTCTTTTTGTTTAGGGTTGCTTTGGCTATTTGGGCTCTTTTTTTCATTCCAAATGAATTTTAGAATTTTTTGTCTAATTCTGTGAAAAAATGCCATTCATAGTCTGACAGGGATAGCAACGAATCTATAAATTGCTTTGGACAAAATGGCCATCTTAAAAATATTGATTCTCTTTATCCATGAGCATAGGATATTTTTCCATTTGCTTGTGTCGTCCCTAATTTCTTTCAGCAATGTTTTGTAATTCTTGTTGTAGAGATCTTTCACCTTCCTAGTTAGCTGTATTCCTAGATATTTCATTCTTTTTGTGGCTATTGTGAATGGGAATGCATTCTTGATTTGTCTCTCAGCTTGGACATTATTGGTGTACAGAAATGCTACTGATTTTTGCACATTGATTTTTGTATCCTAAAACTTTGCTAAGGTTGTTTATTAGATCTAGGAGGTTTTGGGCAGAGACTATGGGGTTTTCTATGTATAGAAACATATTATCTACAAAGACAATTTGACTTCCTCTGGTCCTATATTGACGTCATTTATTTCTTTCTTTTGCCTGATTGCTCTGGCTAGTACTATGTTGAATAGGAGTGGTAAGAATGGGCATCCTTGTCTTGTTCTGGTTCTCAAGGTAAATACATCAGCTTTGGCCTATTCAGTATGATGTTGGCTGTGGGTTGGCCATAGATGGCTCTTATTATTTTGAGGTATGTTCCTTTTGCGCCTAGTTTGAGGATTTTTAACATGAAAGTGAGTTGAATTATATTGAAAACCTTTTCTGCATCTATTGAGATCATGAAGTGGTTTTTGTTTTTAGTATTGTTTATGTGATGAATCACATTTATTGATTTGTGTATATTGAAACAAACTTGCATAACAAGGATAAAGCCTACTTGATTGTGATGAATTAGGTTTTTGATGTGCTGCTTGATTCAGTTTACTTGTATTTTGTTGAAGATTTTTGCATCTTTGTTTATCAGGGATATTTCCCTCAGGTTTTCTTTTCTGTTGTGTCTCTGCCAGGTTTTGATATCAAAATGATGCTGGCCCCATAGAATGAATTGGGGAGGAGGTCCTCCTCCTTGATTTTTGGAATTGTTTTAGTAGAATTTGTACCAGGTCCTCTTTATATATCTGGTAGAATTCAGCTGTGAATCTGCCTGGTCAATGGCTTTATTTGGTCAATAGGTTGTTTTTTTTTTGTTTGTTTGTTTTCTAATTACTGATTCAATTTTGGAACTAGTTATTGGTCTTATCAGGTTTTAATTTCTTCCTGTTTAAAACTTGGGAGGTTTTATGTTTCTGGGAATTTATCTATTTCTTCTAGATTTTCTATTTTATGTGCATAGAGGTGTTCATAGTAGTCTCTAGGTTTTTTATTATTATTATGATGATTTGTATTTCTGTGGGGCTAGTATTAATGTCCCATTTATAAATTCTGATTGTGTTTATTTGGATTTTGCCACCTTTTTTCTTTATTAGTCTAGCTAGCAGTCTGTCAATCTTATTTATTCTTTCAAAAAAAAAAAAAAAAAACCCAACTTGTGGTTTTCTTTATTTTTTGTATGATTTTTTTTAACCTCTATTTCATTCACTTTAACTCTGATATTAGTTATTCATTTTCTTCTGCTAGCTTGGGGTTTGTCTGTTTTCATTTTTCTAGTTCCTCTAGGCATGATATTAGGTTGTTAATCTGAGATCTTTCTAACTTTTTGATGTGGACAGTTAGCACTGTAAACGTTCCTTTTAACATTGCTTTAGCTGTGTTCCAGAGATTCTGGTATACTGTATCTTTGTTTTCATTAATTTCAAAGAATTTCTTGAATTGTGTCTTAGTTTCATTGTTTACCCAAAAGTTATCTGGGAGCAGATTGTTTAATTTCCATGTAATTCTATAGTTCTGAGAGATCTTCTTGATATTCCTTATTTTTTTTATTTTGCTATGGTCTGAGAGTGTGGTTGGTGTGATTTAAATTTTTTTGAATTTGTTGAGAGCTGCTTTATGGCTGAAAGCATGGTCAACTTTAAAGTATGTGTCATGTTCAGATCAGAAGAATTTATATTGTGTGTTTTTGGGGGTGAAGAACTCTGTAAATGTCTGTTGAGTATATTGGGTCAAGGGTTGAGTGTAAGTACCAAATATCTTTTTTAATATTCTGCCTTGATGATCTGTCTATTACCATCAGTGAAGTGTTGAAGTCTTCCACTACTATTTGTGTGGTTATCTAAATCTCTTTGTAAGTCTCTATGAACTTGTTTTATGAATCTGGGAGCTCCAGTGTTGGGGTGCATACATATTTAGCATAGTTAAATCTTTTTGTTGAATTGAACCCTTTATCATTATGTAATGCCCTTCTTTGTCTTTTTTGATCACTGTTGGTTTAAACTCTGTTTTGTCTGAAATAAAAACAGAAACTTTGTTACAGCAGCCATAGGAAACTACAACTATTGATAATGAAACAGGTAACTACACATTTTTTTAACCAAAAATTACCTCTTATTTAGCATAACCACAAAATCATCAAACTGGATTCTTTCATCATGTGTTTATTGAGCACACACAGTGTCCAATCTGTGTGTAAAGGTAGGTGGTTTGGGTTCTCATTATCTATAAACTTGCTTTAAAAACAACTGGGCAGCTGATGGCTGTATCAATGTACACTTGCTTCACATATTCACTGTTTAAGCCATAATGACATTAGACCTCTCTTGCAATTTCTTAGAATAATTCGTTCACAAATGATTATTGCTAATAAAAATTCCTTTTAAGACATTTTAAATTGATGACACTTGGCTTGAACACCTAACAGTGAATTATATATAACCGATCTTCTCCATGCACAACTCTTTGATCCCCCATTTACATCAGGCACATAACTGTATAAAACTATCCATGACACTCTAGGGCACTGCTTTACCTGTATTTTGCATGGGCATTTTCCCTGACTGGCTGAATAACCTTTGAAGGCAGTTTTTAGAGTACTAGCTGCAGAATAGACAATAGGAGCTCAATAAATAAGTGTTGAAAGAATCCAGTTTGATGATTCTGTGGTTATTCTTAATACGAGGTATTTTTTTTGGCTAAAAAAAAATGTGTAGGCCAGGCATGGTGGCTCACACCTGTAATCCTAGCACTTTGGGAGGCCAAGGTGGGCAGATCATGAGGTGAAGAAATCAAGACAATCCTTGCCAACATGGTGAAATCCCATTTCTACTAAAAATACAAAAATTAGGTGGGTGTGGTGGCGTGTGCCTGTAGTCCCAGCTACTTGAGAGGCTGAGGCAGGAGAATCGCTTGAACCTGGAAGACGGAGGTTGCAGTAAGCAGAGATAGCACCACTGCACTACAGCCTGGTGACAGAGTGAGACTTCATCTAAAAAAAAAAATGTGTAGTGACCTGTTTCATTAACATTAGTTGTAGTTTCCTATAGCTGCTGTAACAAAGTATTACAAACTGGGTGGTTCAAAATAACAGAATTTTATTGTCTTCCTGTTCTGGAAGCTAGAAGTCGAAAATCAAGTTGTTCGCAGGGCCATGCTGCTTCTGAAACCTGTAAGTTTGCCTCCTCCTAGATTTTGGTAGATTGCTGGCAATCCTTGGCGTTCATGAGCTTACAGCTGCATAACTTCAATATCTGCCTTTGCCACCACATGGCATTCCCCTGTGTTTGTCTGTCTTCACATGGCTGTCTTCTTATATTGACACCCATCATATTGGATTAGAGGCTCACCCTACACATGCTATGACCTGGTTTTAACTTGACTGATTACATCTGCAATGACCCTAGCTCCAAATAAGGTCACATTCTGAAGTACTGGTATTCTGGGGTACTTTCACGTACCTATTTTTGAGAACCAATTCAACCTACAACACTGACTTACAGAATTCACATTTGAACTAGAATGACAACTTACTGGCAGCTAGTGGGTGCCATGAAATGATATTCCTTTCCTTCCTTCTTCATGCTGGGTTATAATTACAGCAACTATTCATGACTGATTTCTGTCTGTCCCAGCGCCTGGGACTTATGCTTGTCAGAAAGTGTTCACGAAATGTGGTGAAAATTGGATCACCCATTTACCTGTTGATCCTCATCCACTGGCAGGTGGTTCCTGAGGACATGGGCTCTTTAATGCTATTTGGCGATTTGCTTAGACAACCATCAGTTTGCCCCCATGCCGTATGTAGCCACTGCTGGTTTCTTTCGTTGTCATTTTGTACAGTATTGCTGCACTCCCTCCTACACTAAAATATACTTTTGTGCAAGGAGCCAGCTCGCTTCAGGGAGAGGATAGGCATCCAGCTGCCCATGAATCCCATCAGCACCAGCTCTGATCTAGGAGGGGAAACAGCCCTGAGAGGTGCAAAGGATTCTCAGTTTTGGATGTTCATAGAAGGGTAGTTTGTTTTAATTGTAATACTTCACTTTTGGCTATGCTTACCTCCTGCCAGATTTCTAATTCCCTTAACATTTAAGATTGCCAAATCAGGCCATCTGTAAACATGAAAAGTTGTAAAACTGGGGTCTTTCACCAAAGTGATAGTTTTAATATACTGAACAGAAGAAAAACTAATTTTTTAGTTCTGAAAGTCCAGAATAATATAGTCTGGAGTGCGTATACCTTCTCTGTTTTCTAGGCTCTGCATCTCTCAGGATTTTCTGAATGTGGGTGGATCTTGGTTTGATGGCCATCTTTTTGTTTCTCTCTGTCAAGAATGTGCCTTGGCAACCATCGGAGAAGCCCAGCACAGCTTTTCTGAGCCAGAAAGGTTAAAACTGAGCTGACAGGACAGCCCCAGCTCTCTGCTGTTGGTGAGTTATTCTGTTTATTCTACATATGTTTCCTTTTAATTAAAATGTCATTTTTAATTAAAAATGAAATGTCAAGAAGGAAACAAAATTGGCAAAGTCTGGACTATTGCAATGAATGCAAGCCGGAAAAGTCAGTAGAGAGAAATAACTTTAAAAGGACGAGACAGTATCTTATTCACCATTTTGGTTAAAAAGAAAAGAAAACAAAACAAAAACAAAGAAAGCTTTGGAGGATTTGGGATGCTTTCTGCTGTTCATGGCAGACACACACACACACACACACACACACACACACACACACACCCCTTTTTTATAGCTTGTTCCCATAATTAAAAAATATATATTTGATGTGTGGGCACATGCTTTAAGTTAATGAAGGATGCTGATGGGTGCCACATTTTTCATGAGTGACAGAGCCACTAATGAGATGTAGCATTGACTGCAGAGGGCACCAATAAATTGTGTAAAACACCCCTGCTGGTCATTTATTTAATGTATTTTATAGAAGCATAATGCCTTATAGTTTAATATCGAGCTTTTATTTTGTTATAAAGACCCAAGTCTACAATGGGTTTTTCAAGAATTATGCATCATTTATGCCTCCCATTTCAGCAAGGCTCTGACAGGGAATAGTCTACATTATGATTAAATCCTCAAAGGGATGCTTCTATAGGCAAAAACAACTGCACTGGAGTTTACATCACCTTTTCTACAGTGTGGGAACTGACACGTGTTTAGGAAAGTGGTGGGGCTTGTAGAAATCAGTTGTGGAAGAACGATGAAAGGTAGTTTTGGTACTGAATAAACGACAGACCAATGGGAAGTGAGCCTCTGCCCAGCAGGTAGTGTCTCCATTTGGCCTCCCATCTTTATCTTTTTATGTCCTTTTTTGCTCTTTTGATAATTCTGAGAAACTTCCTCTCCCTCTCCACATTTGGCAACTTTGCCTCATTTTCTTTCCTGTATGGTGCCATTCTTTTCCCTGACTTAGGTCTTTGCTTATGTTCTTTCCTCTGAAATGTAATCATCCCAGTTCACACTCCATGTACTCCCCACCTAACTTCTAGTCACCCTTCAGAGCCCTGTTTATAAAATCAATTATCGACATCAATGATTTCTGTACTATAACGGCATTTTTTTCCTCCCATCAGTAGGTCTTGTGAATATTCTTTCATAACTCCCTGGGCTTCTTCCTTACTTCACTTATAGCACCTATAATTAAATGCTTAATTGCCAACTTAATTTGGTGACATTTTCTAGAATTTTAGCTCCATAAGGGCAGAAACAGTGCCTACCTTGTTTGCAACCCTAGCAACCTGGCATGATGTCTTGTACATAGTAAATTTCAGATAAATATTTGTTGTTGAATAACTTTTTACTCTCAGTAAAGACTAAGTATTTGGTTATTGTGGTTCGCTTAAAAGCAAGTTAAAAGTAGTACAGGTTCGTGTAAATTGTGAAAGGGCTTTATAAACCATTTTACATAGTTCCAGTTTAGCTCTCTCTCCAATCCTGCTTGCAGTCTATGAAAATGAAATTAAGACTTAGAGTTTGATTCTCATAATGATACAGAAAAAAAAAAAGAAAAAATCCTGCAATTTTATGGAAACATAATTCGATAAACCTATACTGAAAGTCTACTATGTGCCAGACAGAACACTCGGCACCTAATGTCACTACAACTGTAAGGAGCTCTCCATTTAGTAAAATTTGCTGAGCAAGTAAGAATGAAAAACATTTTTATCTACATTGGCTGTCTTTTGTATTTCTCCACCAGTAAATGTTATCTAAAGGAAGCCTGGTTCTTACAATGTATATAACAAAATATACTTGTGTCTAGCTACAAAACAAAAACCTGAAGGAAGTTGAAATGCTGTTCCTTGTTTACCCTATTAACTTATTAATATGAAAGTATTACTTTATCAAAAAATAAAGTAAAATGCTTGAAATGATATTGTGTGTGCATTATTTTCTCTGTCTAGTACTCAATTTTGTAAATATAACTAATAAAAGACATTTCTTGTCCATTTCATTGGATTTTTTTTACAGTTATCTTTAAAAATTTATTGAAAAGATTCTCCCATTTTTCTTTATCTCCATGACAGTAAAGAAGTTCTGCTTTGTGTCCAGTTGAAATCTCTCCTGCTTTATTAAACCAATTTCTACTTGTTTGCACCTCTGTGTCCATGGAGAACAACTGATCAGCATCCTTTATATAAAACCCTTTATATTCTTGGAGACAGTAATTTCCTGTGAAATGTTTAGTTGAAAGTTCCATAAACTTGAAGAGAATAAAAGGGTTGTAGTTACTTTATACTTCATGAAAACATTATTCCAAAGCAAACGTAAAGATAGTTACATTTACTTTCTGTGTGACAAATTAACTTTAGCCCCCTTTTAAATTGCATTTTAGTTTCATCATGATAATACACTTAAATTATGTATTTCTTGTCAAACGTTGTTAATTATTTTGAAAATGTATGCATATAACAACCCTTTTTGGTTTCTGTTAGTTTCTTGGTAAATATTTTTGACTATATTCTATAATTTAAATTTATAATTGTCCCAATATAAATTATTATTTGTTTGGAATTGATTTTGGCAATTTGATTCTAAAACCCTGAAATCTAATAATGGATTACCACGATAACCACTAAGAAAATATTTCATAAGATAGAGAAAAAAAATTATTTTTTAGGGTTGAGTGGTTTAATTGCATGAATAGGTTTTTTAATTCAGAAAATGTATCATCCCTAACATTAATTTCAATATTCCATAATTGTCCACCGGAGTTTAGGAAAGTCAAACAGTATTTATGTCACATTAAAGACAAAGTATCACTGAAACTGCAAACATTTGTAATGGCAATATTGATGTGCAGATATTTTCCAGGATTGACAGCACATGGGGACATGGTATTAACTATCTTGTAATTTCTTCATTCTTTATGTCAAGGGAGCTCTTCATGGAAGTTCTATGATTGGAGGGGTCTCTATATACATTAGCAGAGCTCTGCCCAACTCTTTCCTTGGTTTTGGTGAAAGGCTGCCCTCTTGTGCAGAGATGAGAAGCAACTGTTAAAAAGCCTCATTTAGCTTATTAGCTGATGGAATTTCTGTTGGATTCTAAAATGGAAGCTAATGTTATGCTTGGAACCCATAAGTCATCATTTAAAAATGTCAAGGATTTGCTTTTAATCTTCCTCTGAACTCTTTGTACCTCAGCAGGGGTTATGATTCTCATGGTTCCTCCATGAGACTCAGACGGAAGATAAACTCTCACCTTCAATTCAGAGAAACAGCTCCCCACTAGGAACAGCCTATAGGGTTTTGCTCTCAGCAAAGAATTGATGTGTTTATTTCTAATTACAAAATATTCTGATCTGTTACTGAATCATATAACTTAATGAAAAAGAAGCCAGACTCACTCCTTTGGTTTTATTGAAGTCTGATCTTGGCTTTGTCACCATTGGAGTAGAAGAAACTTGAAGAATCCTTCGCAATGTTAGCACTGAAAAGTGAAAAATAAAGTGCCACTCTCTTCTGTTTTACATCTTATTTTTCTAAGCATCTGGCTGAATTGAAGAAATGGTATTTCAAAAATGTATTCTGGATAACTAGGTAAGATAGATTTTTCTATCTGAGAATAATCTTTAATAATAATAAATAATAAAATAATACAACTTTAATAAGCTTTATTTTATGTAAATACTTCCTTGTACTTTTTAAATTTATGGTTTTAAAGAGCTTCAGTAATTATTATCACTTAGAAAACAATTAGTTGAATATCTTTGTGAAAGCTATAAGAGTGGCTAAGAACCCTGAGCAATGGTGTCTGAATTGATCACTCTGTCTCTAACGTGTAGCTCACAGAATGTAAAAGTAAAGCTCTGATGTGATTATAGTTAAGAATTCCACAGGTCTTTGTCACTGGAGTATGCTTGAGCCCTACCTTTTTAGTTGATAAAGATAACATAAAAACAAACAGAGCCTCAAGGAAAATGAAAACATACCTCCCCACAAAAACTTGCACACAAAAGTTCACAGTGGCAGTGTTTATAATAGCCGTGATGGCCAAAACATGGAAACAACCCAAATATCTGTCAGTGGACAAAATGTGATTTATACATACAATGGATTATTACTCAGCCATAAAAGGAAATGAAGTACTGATACATGCTACAGCAGGGATAAACCCTGAAAATATTATGCTAAGTGAAAAAAGCCAGACGCAAATGGCTATATAATGTGTGGTTCTTTTTTTGTGAAATGTCCAAAATGAGCACTCTATAGAGATATGATGTAGATTAGTGGTTACCTAGAGTTGGGGTGATGGGGAAGGGGAGGAAAGGGAAAGAGAAGAAAAGAGTGACAATGGCCACAAAGGTTTTTTAGAAAGGGAGGTGATAAAAAAGGTTTTTTAGAGAGGGAGCTGATAAAAAATGTTCTATAACTGTGACAGTGGTTGTACAATTTTGTGAATATACTAAAAACAATCACTTTTTACTCTTTATGTGAATTTTATGGTATTAGAATTATATCTCAGTAAAGCAAAACTGAAAAAATGTAAATAAAGTAAAAATAAAAACCTACTGTGTTCTATAAAAAGTCTTTTGCTTATTTCAATCGTTGGTACAAAGTCTTTGTTTGTTACTGAAAATTTTTCATATGTGTGCCGTTAGTTTCACCAAACCATATGGTTTAAAGATTTTATGTCTGATTCAAACCTGCTTCCTTGTTTTATGAGTTTAATTATTATGAATAATCTTCTCTCAGACTTTTCTCCCCCTTCCCAGGACAAAATGCCTTGGAGGGAATGTAAATATTTTAAGTGTTGTTACAATATTTATATGAGCAGAAACAAAGATTCGAGGGTGGCACTTTTCCCTAATGAATGCCAGCACTGGCTTTGTGATCAGCTCTATTAAGATTCAAATCCTACTTATTCATTGTGAAATCTTGTACAAGTTTTATTTGAATGTCGGCTTCCTTCACTACAAAATGGGGATAGCAGTACCTTCTTCATATAGCTGTTGTTTCATGTATTAAATGAGATAACATATTTTAAGCACTTTGCAAATTTGCTTAGACATGATAGGTTTTCAAAAAGGATAGAAATTAATAATAATTTTGAAGTAAATAATTCAATTTATTTAAAAATAATCCTTATTTAAATAAAGTGCATGAATAGAAAACATAGCTAACAGCGTCCTCAAACCATTTCATTGTTAATTAGGGAGTTTTTGCATTGGTCTTTAAAAATATGAATATTTATAGAGAGTTCCTTATTAAGAATCTTTTTTTTTCCTTCAAAAGAAAAGCCAGATACAAACAAGTAGGGAACCATTGTAGCTTTTGGGGAATGGGCAAAATTATTATCTTGAGGTATTATTTTCAAAACAATGGATTTTACTTGTCATAGGAAATTTTTTTCCGCCTTTTCATCACAATTGCAATCAGCACACTACCTGCTTTCAGCAGCAACAGAAACAGCTGGATCACCCTTTTTGATGAGGGATTTCTCTTCGGTATTTATAGTAACACCCATTTCACCAAGTGGAGCCCAAAAAGAAGGAAAAAACAAACAACTGACTTTTCTTATAACAGGTAACTGTTTTCTTTTGTACTAAATTTTCTTTCCTATTGCTTTCACTAGCTTCAGATTCTGAAGCTCATTTTGCTGCTCAGGGGACACTTAAAAGCAGCCAAACCAATGCAGCCAATAGAAATTTAATTTTAAAAATATAAAGCTTTGCTTTGAAAATCCTGTAGAAACATTAAGCAAAATATTAGGGAATATAAACAAGCCCATGAGCATGCCAAAGGTCTTGAAATCTGAACAGGGACTACAGTCTAAGTCAGACACACATAAATATGTGTCTTTTCTCACTGATATTAATGAAATGGTTAATTCTGTTGTCATGGCAACAAAGAACAGCTGTGATAAAAAGCTAAAGGTCTACACATAATGCCCAATACAAGGTCTCTAATTCTAAAGCTGATTTTCTTAGCTACAATAGAAGTGATGTGTTTTCAATATCATCCTAAGCTTTCACATCAAATCCTTCTAGTTAATCCAATAAATAGACCAGTAGCATAAAAAGGAATATATGTTTGCACATTATAAACCTTATAAAAGAAGTTTACCTATGTCCAACGTTAAGAGGGGATCTGAAACGTAAATATATGCTCCTTCAAAATAAAAACCTACTCTGAGTGAAATCCTAAAAAATAGAATATGTTTGAATAGGATATCAAGGTAATTATCAAATGCATTATTATCTAGCTAGCCAGTAGGAATGTATTATATTTGAGATAACAACATCACTGCTACTACCAATAGCAACACAACAGCAAAAATAATTCAATTTTAAAAACTCACTAGAACATTGGAATATAAGTGGCAGAGTTTTTTCTATAGGCCTATTAATGTTGTTTATAGGTCCACTGCCATTTGCTAAATGTATTATACCAGTAATCCACCCCAGGTTGTAGAGGAATTTGGGGCTCCGATAAAGACTTATGTAATATTTCAACTTCATTGATAAATCTCTTCTTTCCCTTCTTTTTGTCCCTGGGAGGTGACCTAGATTTCTTTGTCTTCCCCATCTCCCTTCTGCATAGGTCTCTATGAGAACTGTCCTCCCTACTCTATTCCATATTCTTAACTCAGGTACTCACAGTTTATCTCCTGGATTGCTGTGATCAAACAGGCCTCCAATCCTTTCTCCACCCAAATGTCAAAGTAATCTTACTAAAACATAAATAAAATTATGTCTCTTCTCTTAAAAAAATCTTTTAGATTTCCACCCTTTCCTGTCTAAGAAAAATCCAAAGTTCTTAGTATGGCTTAGAAGAGGCTTCATGTGAACCGTAGCAAACTCACCCTCATCTCCTCTGATGCCCCACTTGCTCTCCAGTCAAAAAGACCTTCTGAAGTTTTCTGAATGGAAAATATGTTCACAATTTCTGTATCATTTTATAGCTGTCTGTCCTTTACTTTAAATGTCCCTTTTTGCTTTTCCATGTAATGATTTCCAATCTGTAGTTGTAAATTTAACTCACATTTTTAAGAGTGAGCAATATAGTGCTTTATATATAATAGTTTTGTAAAAGGTCAAAATTTAAATGTTCACAGTTAAATAAATTTTAGCACAGCCATAATATCAAACCATTACACACCATGCTAGAGATACAAATGTAGTGATACAAAAAAATTATTTGTTACTCCCTTTTTAGGTTATTATTATGTTAAAATCAGTATATTCAAGGTGATTCCATTTTTAAAAATTAACTTTAGTGTTGTATAGTTTACATACTGTAAAATACTTACATTTTAAAAGTAGTTTGATGGTTTTTAAAAAAGTGCATACTACCATGTAACCACAATCAATATACAGGATATTTTCATTATTCAAAGGTTCTGTTATTCCCTTCCAGTTATCCCTCATGTTCATCCCTGGCCCCAGGAAACCACTGATTTGGCTTCTGTCACTATAGATCAGATTTTATTTTTTGTATTTTATATGAATGGAACCATGGAGCATGTTTTTTGTGTGTGTGTCTGAATTTTTTCTTTCAACATAATGACTTTGAGATTCAACCATGCTGTTCTGTGTACCAGTAATTCTTTACTTTTATTGGTGAATAGCATTCAATTTGGACATTCAGAAATACATCTTTTCAAGTGTTGATGGATGCTTGGGTGACTTCCAGTTTTTGCCTACCACGAATAAAGCTTCTATGAACATTCACATATAAACCTTTGCATAGACTTTTGTTGTCATTTCTCCTGGATAAATATCTAAGAGTGGAATGGCTCGGTTGATTGGTGTCTTAGTCCATTTGGACTGCTATAACAAAAATACTATAGACTGAATAGCTTTAAAAACACACATTTACTTTTCACAGTCCTGGAAACTGGGAAGTCCTAGATCAAGAAACCTATGGATTTGGTATCTGGTGAGAGCACTTTTTTCAGTTTGTAGGGCCATCTCCTTGCTGTGGCAAGGGACAAAGGGGTCTTTCTGGGGTCTCTTTTATAAGAGTATAAATCCCATTCATGAAGGCTGATATGGTTTGGCTGTGTACCCACCCAAATCTCATCTTACAATCCCCACATGTTGTAAGAGGGACCTGATGGGAGGTAACTGAATCATGGGGTGGTTACTTCCACAGTGTTCTCATGACAGTGAGTGACTTCTCATGAGATCTGATGATTTTATAAGGGGGTTCTCCCCTTTTGAGCAGCACTTCTCCTTGCTGCTGCCATGTGAAGAAGTGTGTGTTTGCTTCCTCTTCCACCATGATTGTGAGTTTCCTGAGGCCTCCCTAGCCCTGTGCAATTGTGAGTCAATTAAACCTCTTTCCTTTTAAATTACCCAATCTCGGGTGCTTTTTCATAGCAGCTTGAGAATTAATTAATACAGTAAATTGGTACTGGAGTATGGGGTGTTGCTGTAAACATACCCCAAAATCTGGAAGTGACTTTGGGACTCAGCAATGGGCAGAGGTTGGAACAGTTTAGGGGACTTGGAAGACAAGAAGATCTGGTAAAGTCTGGAACTTCCTAGGCACTTGTTGAATGGCTTTGACGAATATTCTTATAGCGATATGGACAACAAAGTCCAGGCTGAGGTGCTCTCAGATGGAGATGAGGAACTTGTTGGGAACAGGAGTAAAGGTCACTCTTGCCATGCAAAAAGACTGGCAGCATTTTGCCCCTGCTCTAGAGATTTGTGGAACTTTGAACTTGAGAGAGACAATTTACGGTATCTGGTGGAAAAAATTTCTAAGTGGCAAAATGGCCAAAAGGAATCAGAGTATAAAAGTTTGGAAAACTTGCAGCCTGATGATGCAGTAGAAAAGAAAAACCCATTTTCTGGAAAGAAATTCAAGCTGGCAGCAGAAATTTGCATAGGTAACAGGGAGCTAAGTGGTAATCACCAAGACAATGGGGAAAATAGGGCATGTCGGAGGTCTTCATGGCAGCCCCTCCCATCACAGGCCTGGAAGCCTAGGAGAAAAAAATGGTTTTGTGGTCCAGGTCCAAGGCCCCCCTGCTGTGTTCAGCCTTGGGACTTGGTGCCCTGCATCCCAGCTCCTCCAACCATGACTAAAAGGGGCCAAAGTACAGCTCAGGCCATGGTTTCAGAGGATGCAAACCCCAAACTTTGGCAGCTTCCACGTGGTGTCAAGCCTGCATGCACAGAAGTGAAGAATTGAGGTTTGGGAAACTTTGCCTAGATTTCAGAAGATGCAGGGAAACACTTTGGTGTCCAGGCAGAAGTGTTTTGCAGGGGTGGAGCCCTCACGGAGAACCTTTGCTAGGGCAGATTGGAAGGAAAATGTGGGGTGGGAGACCCCATACAGAATCCCCTCTGGGGCACTGCCTAGTGGAGCAGTGAGATGAGTGTCACTGTCTTACAGACTCCAGAATGGTAGATTCACTGACAGCTTGCACTGTGCACCTGGAAAGTACATACTCAATGCCAGCTTGTGAAGGCAGCTTGGAGGGGGGGCTGTTCTCTGCAAAGGCCATAGGTGCAGAGCTGCCCAAGGTCATGGGAGCCCACATTTTGCATCAGCATGACCTGAATGTGAGACGTGGAGTCAAAGGAGATCATTTCAGAGCTTTAAGATTTTACTGCCCCACTGGATTTTGGACTTGAGTGGGTACTGTAGCCCCTTTGTTTTGGCCAATTTATCCCACTTGGAATGGGTGCATTTACTCAATGCCTATACCTCCATTGTATCTAGGAAATAACTAACTTGATTTTGATTTTACAGGCTTATAGTTGGAAGCGACTTGCCTTGTCTCAGACAAGACTTTGTACTTGGACTTTTGGGTTAATTCTGGAATAAGTTAAGCCTTTGGGGGACTATTGGAAAGGTATGCTTGTGTTTTGAAATGTGAGGACATGGGATTTGAGAGGTGCAAGGAAAGGAATGATATGGTTTGGCTGTATTCCCACCCAAATCTCATCTTGAATCATAGTTCCCATAATCCCCATGTCATGGTGAGGGACTATGTTAACTTCTCTTCCTGGGTTCACAAGGGGCGTGGTTTCAAAGGCAAGAACTTCCCAACACCATGCCTCCATCCATCTCCCTATCCAGCAGCCTAGAGTTCTTTGTCTTAACTTTCTTTTATGTGGAAAGGGTAGACAGCCCAGGTGAGCTTCCTTTGTTTAGAAAGCCCGCCAAAAGCCTTGGAAGGAGAGGCTCTATTGTGAGCCAGGCAGCCAATCCAGCATCAGAGTCAAATATCAATCACTCCAGAGGAATTCTGGAAAAGTTCCTCTCACTGGACAAAAACTTGAATGGGGTGGGAGTAACTCTGGAGTTAAAATCCCACCACACACTTCCCTATACAGACTTCATCTCTGGATCGCCTCCCATGACAGCATGGGAGCTTACTCTCTCTCTCTATTTCTCTTTCTCTCTCTCTGCCTAATAAATTGCTTTTCTGCAAAACTCTCTGGGTCCAATACTTACTTGAACAAGCTCACTGTGTCACCAGGGTCCTCTCCCCATTCTTGGGTGAGTAAGGCCCAAGGACCAGGGAAAACACATCTGATAGGGGAACAGTGAGCATCTTTGTAACACCCCCACAGCCCTGCTCCTGTCACCCAGTCACAATGGGAGGGACCTGTTGGGAAGTAATTGAAACATGGGGGCAGCTACTGCCATGTTGTTCTTGTGATAGTGAGTGAGTTCTTAAAAGATCTGATGGTTTTATAAGGTTTTTTATCCTTTTGCTCAGCAATTCTCCTTGCTTCCACCATGTGAAGAAGGATATGTTTTCTTCCCCTTTCACCATGACTTTAAGTTTCCTGAGGCTTCCCCAACCATGCGGAACTGTGAGTCAATTAAGCCTCTTTCCTTTCTAAATTACTCAGTCTCCGGTATTTCTTCATAGCAGCATGAGAAAGGACTAATACAAAGGTTCTACCTTCATCAGCAAATCACCTCCCAGATGTCTCATCTCCTAATTCTATCTCACTGGGGGGTTATGATTTTACAATATAAATTTTGGAAAGACACAAAATTCAGCCTATAACAATTGGTAAGTATATGTTTACTTTACAGGATACTGTCAAATTATTTTTCAAAGTAATTGAGTGATTTAATATCTTCTTTTAGTGACTGCCTGTTCAAACCTTGGCCACTGTTAATTTTCCTTTTCCTGGATTTGTAAGGTTTTAGAATTTTTTTTTTCTGAAAATAAGTTATCTGTTTTATATTTGAATTACTCAATATTATGTAATATTTTCTCCTTGTCTTTGGCTTCTTCTTTACTTTCTTAATTTTTTTTTAAATAAGGTTTTATGTAATTATATTTTTGTAAAAAGTAAAACATAGACACACACACCCCTTTGAAATACAGAAAATAACCTGGAAAGATATACACATGGTACCTACTTCTGGGTAATCAAAGTGATTACCTCTAGGTGGTATAATTATAGTTCATTTAAAATTTTCTTTTTTTTCTCCTAACTTTCCATAATATACATGAATTGCTTTTATAATTCAAAAAGTGTTATGTAATATGTGAATTACATATCATATATAATTGTATCTATAAATATCTATATATATATCATTAAGTGACACTCCTCTTGTTGATCTTCTTATATGTCTTTCTTTCATCTTTGTATTCTGGTGACTATCTCAGTATCTGAAACTCCTAGTATACAATATAATTTGATCAAATTCATTTAACAAATATATATTGAGAACCTACTATGTGCCAGGAATGTGCTGGGTACCGGGAATGCAAATTGTATATGAGACACAGATCTTGCAAATAAGTAATTTAGAGTTGGATAATCTCTCTATTGTCTGTACCTATTATAATGCCTAGCACTTACTAGCTACTTGAAAACGTGTCAATGAATGAAATGGAGAGATTGCAATTGAGTCTTACATGTCTTAGCACTATTTTTTTCACAGGCATATCATCTATTTATTTGACAATAACTTTTTTTGTAAAATTAGGCTTCATCATGAATAATTCAAATAGTCTGTACATAGGGTTTTGCCTGAAATGGCCAAATGAAGTGGGCTGTTATTCTGAGGCCTCTGAAGAGCTAATGCATTTTAAAAGGCGAGATATAGGGAGGGCTCTGGAAGATGAAAACGGTTTCATTACTTTTTTCTAGGTGGGTTCATCTGTAAATAAAAGTAGAGTCCGAGTCATCTGTCTGACATGGTAACCTTCTCTTTTTATTAGAAGTGATCAGATTAGATTTCAAGTAACTTAAGATTATCTTAATTATTAACATGACTACAATCATTCTTTACATAGATGTTGCATATGTTTTACTTGGTCACTAGAATCAGGACAACAGTGTCATCCATATAATCAAATTGAATGATTTCATTCTTCGACTCCAATCTCATGATACTATTAAATAATTTCCTATGAAACATCAACTCTCAAATGTTGGCTGTATTTTTGTTGGTTACTGTGTTTGGTAACTGTGTTTGATATTGTCAACTTTGGTTACTATGTTTGAACAATTTTCTGATAAGGGCAAGTAGAAATGGTGATTGCAAGGAGTCTCAAGACCTGTGAATAAAGAAAATGATTGTTCTTTCAATTCTAGTTACCTAGCCATTTGTGTGTAAATAGAATAAATTTGGGGCAGGGAAATATTCCTGGTTAAATTGAACATTGACTACCTTTTTAGAAGTGGAGTGTCTTTTTTTATAAGCTAATATTTGACTGGGCAGGATTTTGGGGTGTTAAGCATTTATGACTGGAGATTAAAGCACATTTATTTTAATTTTATGGTAGCATTCCACAGGGTGAGAATTTTTGCAAATGTTAGCTTCATTCTGAATTTTACTTCTATCTTCTGTTTTGAGGATACATCATTACATATAGGTGGAAATATATGCCTTAACACAATTGGTAATGAATTTACAGCAGGGAAAAAATACTTTTTGAGTACAAACAAAAAATACTTATATTATAATATTTAGCTTTTTTAGACAGAAACATGTTTCTAGGAAACACAAGAGAGTTGTCTAATTATTGGTCAGTTCTGAACTCCTTGTTAACTCATGTTAAAGTGAACTAGGATCATCCCTTAATCTGATCAAGAAATTGCCCTATTACATTTACTAAACCTTGCTGGCTAGCTCATGATCACTGGTTTAGTTTTTTTACAAGACAACTGATTATAAAGTTCCTTAAAGCAATAAGACATTTCTTACACTTTCTCATTTCATGCAGTAGTTGATGGGAACAGTGGTAGAAAGTCTGTGGACTTCTACCATCTGTGGTGTCTGTGGACACCAATGAACTTTGTCTATTTTAAATCTATATAAGAGATCTCTGAAAGGGAGAGAAATGTTTTTCATATGTTTAGAAATTGCTGGAATAAGTCAGTCAACCACTTGGGGAAAGGTGACTCTTTTGTTCTGCTATGGTTTCCCCTAAAACTATAATGATTGAAGAAAGTTCTTTTTTTTTTTTTTTTTTTTTTTTTTTTTGAGACGGAGTTTCACTCTTGTTACCCAGGCTGGAGTGCAATGGCACGATCTCGGCTCACCGCAACCTCCGCCTCCTGGGTTCGGACAATTCTCCTGCCTCAGCCTCCTGAGTAGCTGGGATTACAGGCACGCGCCACCATCCCCAGCTAATGTTTTTTGTATTTTTAGTAGAGACGGGGTTTCACCATGTTGACCAGGATGGTCTCGATCTCTTGACCTTATGATCCACCCGCCTCGGCCTCCCAAAGTGCTGGGATTACAGTGAAGAAAGTTCTTGAAGGGAAGGAGTGATGTAGGATTCTACCTTCGATAATTAAAAACCAATAAGCTGAGACCAAAGTCTAACCCAACTGTAACATTACCATCTCACCAATAAAGTCAGGATTTTGTTTAAGTTTGTAAATCTGTATATTTGTAAATTAACTATCATTATCTCCTTATCTGTAAAATTGAAATAATCCTAGCATCTATGTCATTGACTTATTTTGCATTTCCATGAAATCATGTAAATAAAGTGGACAATGGATGACACATAATGGGAGAAAAGTATTAACAATTATTACTACTATTAGTACCATTGTTACTGCTATTATTTTCCACTTTTATTATTATTACTATTATTGATATCTCACCAGCTCATCTCTGGTGCCCCACAATGTTTGGCAGTAAAGTTTATAAAATCAACAATGCTCACTGTTCATTACTGATGATAATCAAAAGGTAGTATTTCCCTTTGGGGAAAAAGCATCTTCAAACGTTAGAGAACATTGAATCTCAATGAGTAGAGGAAAACAGTCTAAGCCTTCTGGGCCTGCCACCTGGAGGCAACAAGTGCCGTGGAAACTGTGCCTGAGCTAAGGTCCTGAGGCACAACAATGTTTCCCACTGGGCTGAGATAACACTAAAGATGGGCTAAAGTGTATGGTAATTAATCATGGATTTATTTGGCAGTACAGGTCAATGATCTCTTTTCGACAATTCTGAAACCCAACGAACTCCAAAAACAAAGATTCTTTTGGGGGGTAGGGGGAAGTCATCTGTTATTAAAACTAACTTGATCAGCACTCATTTGGGGGCAAAATCTGAACAGACGTGTCTATCATAGAGTCTTCATTAACCTTAGAGTGATATTGTATGCATTGATTCAGAAGCATTAATGACTCTGCATATGGAGTGTTGCCCTAGACCCCACTGGGGGTATATATAACAGAAAGCATATGCATTTTTGTCCCTAAAATGTGAAAAATTCTGAAGTTGGAAACACATGTGGCCCCAAGCTTTGCAAGTAGGAATTAAGAACTATACCTACTCACAGATTTACTGATTTTCTTTGGTTTATAATGTGAGCAGACCCAGTGTCACCATCATTTCCTCCTCCAGCCTCCATCTCTGAATGCCTGCTCATTGAGAGGCTGTCCCTGATAGAAACAGAAGGCAGACAGATGCCTAGCCCGATAGGGAAGGGTCCCCAGTGAAGCCCCACCTTCAAGCCTAAAACAGTCTGAAGGCTGAAAGACTGGATGAAACCTCTGACCCAGAAGAAAAACTGTGTGCCTGTCCTTTCCTGACTGATTCTTTCTGAATAATGCCTTTTAACCAATTGAATGTTACCGTTTCCTATACCACTTATGGCTTGCCTGGGCATTTCTGTACGTGTACTGGGGGAACAGGATAGAGCCACCAGGAATTCATGCCTTATGCTGGGGAGGAGCCTAGCCTTTCAGCTCCTGTGTGAAAGTCCTAGTACTCTGCTCTGAGGTGGAAGCCTGGTGGCAGGACACCTCTCTTTGCTAAGAGCTCCCCTTTTACTTAATAAACTCTACCTTCCTCACCCTTCAATGTGTCCATGTGCCTAATTCTTCCTGGTCATGAGACAAGATCCTGGATTTAGCGAAAATAAGGAGGAGAAAATCCTGTATCGTTCTTCACCTCCACACAGAGCCCTGATGTGCTCCCAGAGAAATGGAAGGCCACTGAATTAAGGCAAATGGCCATGACAAATTGATTTTTTTTTTAATTGGAGAAAGCAGTCCCTTCCTACTTTTTTGAAGCCAGGGGTCAAAATTTAGAGACTTTTTGGATGATCAGAATTCAAACTGAAGGATATTCTCCCCAGTGAAATTAGACTATGAGGTCATAGGCCTAGAATTTCTGGTTCCATTAGGCCTTTGCATGTTGGAGATTTGGTTTCCTCTCTCTCTCAGGTTTTCAGTTTAGTGTTCAGTTTGGCTGCCCTAGAGTGCCGACTCTACTTCAGTCATGCAGCTAACACTTGGGACAGCTCTGGGGTGACTCTCTGCCTTTTCTTTCTGCTCATGTTGAAAATAAAATACCTCTGAGATTTAGGTTTGAAGATCAGTATTTACTAGTCATAACAGAGATATAAGGCCACGGTAAAGAGATAGAAGTTTCCCAGGCCTGAGCAAGGCAGCGATGCTAACAATGACATGTGTTACAGAGGAAATATCATACTAGAAGCTCATTTGTTTAGCAATGAAATTCCAGAAGTAATTTCAAAGACAGATTGTTAAAGTACCATGGAGGAAGGGAACCTTGATCATGGGAGGTGACTTGCCAGCCTCAGTCCTCTGGACTCCTTGAAACTGATGTCAGCAAACATTTCAACCATCTAACCAATTTCCCTTGCTTTATTCCTATGTTTTCCCTACCTAGAGGAAAGAATACACTAGTCAGAGATGTAAGAGGCCAATCTTTTTCGTTGTTCTAGTTCTTATTGCATGTTCTGTTTTATATAACTGTGTTCGTGAATTGAGGTAGTCAGAGTTTGCCGCAAGGCATGGGACTAGTCATGGTGTGTTTGTTAACAAGTCCTCATAACTGAGAGGCTGAGGCTACCACCCAGAGAGGACTTCTTGCAGGCAGACATGGCTTCTCCTGAGGCACCCTGCCTTAGCTTTCAGAGGGTAGATAGGTGGTCAGATGAAGCAGACTACAGGTTACTCCTCTAGTTGTTAGAGAAGAAATGTGCATCTTTCCCCTAGAGTTTTTCTTTCTGAAGCAAAACATCTATTTTAGTACTCTTTATTCATTTCTGAGGTTATAGTCCATCAGGTTGACAACAATAAGTCAAATAAAAAATATTTACTAAGTATCTACTGTTTTATCCACATTGCACCAGGCCTTAAGGGCATGCAGGAGTAAAGAAATGTTCCTGCCCTGGAGAGACAGAACTAGCAAACTTTGCACAGGGACACAGCATTTCAGCAACAAAACCAGGGCAGATAAATGTGGCTGTTTTGATTGACAGTGGGGAGAATCTGGGTGTAACTCGGTTAAAGGAGAGAGAAAGAAAAGCATGAACTGACATGTTAAGCTCTAAAAACTGTAAACAGAGAAGACACTTCCAGGTCTACAGGGGACAGGCAGTCAACTGGAGATGTGACTAAGGCTTCGTGCAGGTGGTGGGATAGTCTGTCAACCTGGAGAACTAACATCCCACTTAAAGGGGCAGTTGCTTCTGGTCTACCTCAGGGGTTGGCAAATGTTTCCTTGTAATGTGACAGATAGCAAATATTTATTCTTTTTAGGACATTCTGTCTCTGTTGCAACTAAGCTCTGCAACTCTGTTACCCATGGAAGCAGCCACTGATCACGTGATTACTGGATGGGTGTGACTGTTCCAGTAAAAATTTATTTACAAAAACTAGGGGCCATGGTGTGGTCACCATAGTTTTCCAAACTCTGCTCTAGAGCTGATGGCTGTTGGATCTGAGGTTTCAATGGAATTTAGAAGTCAAGATTGTGATGTGAAATATCTTGATTTTAACATGTTGTATCAAAACAAGTTTAGTGTCATCTGATACGAGCAAAATCCTTTCTATGGCCTCATTTACAGCTAATTTGCATACTTTGGGTAAGATTTGATATGGATTATAAGGATAAGCAGGATTTGATAACTGAAGAGGAGAAAGGAGTGCTTCTAAGAAGGAGGACTAGCATGATATTCAAATTAGCTTAAATTCATACCAACATTGTTTGATTAGCACAGCACTAGTTCAGCTTCTCTATCCATCTGAGCAGCCCTCACTAAGATCCAGCCCTTCTTGCAATCATTCTTTTTATGCTTTGTTATACTTTGGAAGAGGTTTTATAAGAATCTATTGTATTAGGGAGCCCCAAATCTGTAATTTATTTCTAATGAGGCCTGTTAATTTGATGATAGCATAATCAAATATAAACACCACCCTCCCTTGGTCTGTAGGGTGCTTCATAATGAGATGGATCCAGGGGGGCAGAGAGTTGCCAGACACATTAAAGAAGCTGGTGTCCCTAACTAAGGAAGGACTTATTAATGATTTTAGTCCCAAAGGAAGAGACACACAGAAAATCTTCAGAAAAGAGAAATGGCGATGGTGAAATCAAAGCAACCCAGATGGCCTATAAACAGGCTAATTATGTGGAAGACCCAGAAGCAGCTCTGAAGTTTCTTTCCCAGCTGCCTATGGAGTCTGCCAGGTAGCCAGATGCTGGCAGGGAAAACGCCTTCCACAGGTCATCAGCAAAGTGGTGCTCCACATTAAAGCAAATGATAACCCCAGTACTTTCCTTTATGCAACAAAAAAAGATTTCAGACCTTTATGAGAAAAATTTTAGAGAACTTATAAACCTCCGTGTTATTCAATGAATAAGAATTATTAGGTTGATTGTTTTTGTTGCTGGAAAACCATAATTACAGAATACAGCATATATGATTTTGTGCATGTACATATACATATTGTCAGATTAAAAGAAAGAAAATGATTCCGGGGTATTTTGTTAATACATTGTAATTTATAGATAAATGGGAAAATTTTGATGAATAATGTCATTTCACGTCAATATTTTCTTTATCATCTTAGACATACCAAACTCAAAGCTCAGCTCAGATGCTGAAATAAGATGCTGTGATTGAAAAGCTCTGCTCATTCTTAATCCTTCCTTATAGCCTTGGGTCACCTTCTGCCAGGCATCTGAGGGTAGGTAGCGCAGGCCCGTCTTGCTAGTTGAGTATGGTGATTTCAGCAAAATCTGCAGAGAAGCCAGGCACCCAGATTCAGAATGGAAAACAAGATAGAAGAGTAAAAAAGCGGAATGTGGTGGCTTTTTATTTTAAGCTAAAAAACAATTTAACTATGGCCAAGAAGATATCATAAAAGATAATGTGATTTGTGTTTCAAGAGAGACCTACCTCAGTTTCCTATTTTCATTTTCAATAATACTTAAGATTTTCTTCTTTTTAAATGGAAGAATCTTCATCTTCCTCTGTGCTTTTATTCTTGGTGTCTATTAATTATTGAGAACTGCATATGAGTGGAGATACTAGAGGCATTATGCAGGTGTCATTTTAATTACGTATCATAGGAAGAGAGAATCACTGTAGTAACTCTATGTTCAATACCAGGGCTTAGTTTGGAAACCTGAAGAAGACATTCCTAGCCAGCTCTTGCATTCTTTTGGGCTCACACACTGTTCGTTGCATTGTCACTTTCTCGTGTATCTCCAGTCTCCCTCAGAGTACTATGCATTTCCTGAAGGAAGAAGCAGGGTAGTATGCAGTTTAATTCTTAATTTTCTTATGAGGGAAAGATTGGTCTTTTCATCAAATGGGCTGGTACGTCTGGAAATCTATATGCAAAATGAATGAAGTTGGACTCCTACTCACTGTCTAAAAATTAACTCAAATGGATCAGAAACCTAAATGTAAAGGTAAAAATATAAACAGAAAAAAACCCTGGTGTAAATTTTGTGACCTCTCATTAGCTAATAGTTATTTAGATAAATTATACCAAAAGTAAAAGTAACACAATTTTATAAAATAGATAAATAGGGCATCATCAAATTAAAACCTCTGTGCTTCAAGGGACACTATCAAGAAAGTGAAAAGACAACCCACAGAATGTGAAACATTTTTGCAAATCATATGGTTGATAAAGGACTTGTGTATAGAATGTACAAAGAACTCTTACAACTCAATAATACGACAAACAATCCAATTAAAATAAGCAAACAATAAGGGTAGATATTTGTCTAAAGAAAGAACAGAAAAAGCCAATGAACACATGAAAAGATGTTTAGCATCACAAGTTGTCAGTAAAATGCAAACCAAAGCTACAATGAGATACCATCTCATGTCATTAGGATAGCTATGATCCAAAGGACAGATAATAACAAGTGTTGGCAAGGATGTCGATAAATTAGAACATTTGTTCCCTGTTGGTGGAAGTGTAAGTTGGTGTAGCTCCCTAGAAAACAGTCTGGCACTTCCATAAAAGTTTAAAAAGAGTTACCACATGACCCAGCAATTTCACTTTTAGGTATATATTCAAGAGAAATGAAAACATATGTCCTTAACAAAATTTGTACACGAATGTTCATAGCAGCTTTATTAATAGTAGGCAAAAAGTAGAAACAACCCAAATGTCTGTGAACTGATGAATGGGTAAATAAAATATTTCATACCCATCAAATGGAATGTTATGCTGCCATAAAAAGAAATGAAGTATTGATACACGCTAATATATGAATGAACCTTGAAAATAGTATGCTAAGCCAAAGAAGCCAGTCACAAAGTACAGTGGTAATAGCCACACTATATTGCATGATTCTATTTATGTAATGTCCAGAAAAGGCAAATCCAGAGAGATCAGAAGCATATTAGTGTTTCCCTAGGGCTGGGCAGAGAGGAATGGGGAGTGACTACTAATTGAGTGAGTTTCTTTTTTTGATGTCATAAAAATGCATTCTGGTGATGGTTGCCAAACTGTAAATGCACTAAAACCTATTGAATTGTACACTTTAAATGGCTGTTACATGAACTGCATCTCAATAAAGCTGTCATAAAAGACAATTTACTGTGTACCTAGGCTGCTACATGCCAGGCCCTGCACCTGGCTCTGGGAATGCAAAGGTGAATATGACAACTGCTTGTAACCCAGTGCACTAATAGGCACATGCACAAGAAGTGGAGATATTATCGGGAGGGAATGGTTAATTCTTGTAGCTGTGGATATCCTCAGAGAAGAGGTCCCAGCTGCTTGAGATAGTATTGGAAGAAAAAAAAGTTTTCTCCAAGTGTGGCATGATTAAGAGCAATAGAGAATGAGGAAATAGCACATGCTAAGACATAGAGGTATTTTGTGTATTTGATTTTGATATGATTTATTTTTAAAAATTGCATGTCACAAAAAGGGAAAAAAGAAGTTTGAAAAGCACTTTGTTGGGCAATTTCTTTAGTATTGATGAAAAGTGGCAAGTTGAGGTCACAAGTGTAGGATGGTGTGGAGAGCTGGGAATGAGCAACAGGCACATTTATAGAGCTCCTGTCCTGGGCCTACAGGTCTTGCCTCTTTTGTCTGCACACAACCCTATGAGATCTGCTTATTCTTCTTCAATTTATTGACAAGAGAAGTGAGGCACAGAGAGGTAAGGTGACTTGCTCAAAGTCTCAAGTGGCTAATTGGCAGAGTTAGTATTCAACCTGGAAAGTCTGTCTCCAGGCCCATTGCCAGACCTTGGAAAATGATTATTGTATTAATACAATAATAATGATTAACCCATGCTTTCCTATCTGTTTATTTCAAAGATTTCATGCTATGAAGCCCTGACATGAGCATAGGTGATCCCATTGCCTACAACCAGAGAAACTGGAAACGCAGGTCTTGGCCTACTGCTTCAGGAGAGCTGCCCTTTTCCTCCTTTATACTCTTTATAGTGTCTAACTAGCAGATCCCACCACACAGCGACACCAATCTGAAGAGCCAGTATGTATTAATATTTAATTTTATGAGTGTAAAATTAAGCTAATATTAATCAAGCAAGTTCTACATGCAGGCAGTGTGCTAATCATTTTACGTGCATTATCGCCTTAAGCTGTCACAACAATGTTGAGCAGTTTATCCATGGGAAAGTGGCATGTTGGTCAACAGCATGGATTCGGGAGCTGGACGACATGGCTTCAGATCTTTGCCATTTACCAGCAGTGTGGTAAGTGAAATCTGTTTAATATATCAATACCTCAGTTTCCTCATCTAATAATAGTATCTACTTCATAAGATTGTTGTGATGACTAAATGAATTATTGACTGCTGAGTATTTGGAATAGTACCTGAGGTGGTGACTGCTAATAAAATTACTATAAATTAGTACCTGAAGTGGTGACTGCTTTATAAAATTATTATAAATAATTTTCTTTCTACATCTGTTTACATTGAGAAAAGTGAGGTTTAAATTATTAAGTACCTTCCACACGAAGATGCAGCTAAGAGGCAGAGCCAGATTCAAACACAGGGAATTTGATTCTAGAATCTGCATCCTGAACCAACTCCAGAAGATTCAGTTCCCATGGTATATAAACTCTGTGAAGCATCCTTTGTCTTCCCAGATGAATTTAAGGATGGCTTTATCTATACTCGCATAGTAGCATGTTCAATATTTTATTAGAAGTGTAGAACACCGCATTGCTATTATTTTCCCTTTATGCAGTGGCTGGTATCTAGTAGGCTCTTAATAAATATATATTGTTGGTCTAAACCCTGTTGCTAAATGTTTCTTCAATCCGTTCCCTCCTCCCTAACCCTATTACTGCTGCCTTATTAGTCCAGGCACTCAAAATTTCTTGCTTGAGCAGATGTAACAGCATCCTAATTAGACTTTGTGCTGCCATACCCTGCACCATACCCTGTGATACGAGATAATCTTACTGAGTTTTTTTTTTTCTGTGCAATCAAAAGAATCTACAGTTTTTCAGCTGATAAAATTGATCCAAAAGGTAAATGTTTATACATATAGCCCAATAATTTCATGATAATTTGGGCAGCCCTGCCACCTGAAAGTCCTTAGTAATTGCTCTTTGTTGAATGTAGAACTATCTCTGCTATTTAAAGCATGGTGATGAAGAGTGTTGATTTGTAAACATCAATGTGAAAATAGTGGACCTGATAGTCATACACAAAATCTGGTTTGTTTGTTTTTTACTGTTGCTGCACCAAATAAGTCATCTTAAAATTTTAACTCTGACAAGTTCCATGTGGGTCTTTATGATCATGAACATGCTCTTTAAAGAAGGTGTCTTGGTCCATTCAGGCTGCTATAGCAAAATAGCATAGACTGGATGGCTTAAAATCAACAGAAAGGTATTTCTCACAGTTCTGGAGGCTGAGAAGTCCCAGGTCAAGATGTCTGCAGATTCTAGGTCTGGTGAGGGCCCATTTCCTGGCTCACAGATGGGACCTTCTTGCTGTGTTCTCACACAGTGGAAGGGGTGAGTAAGCTCCCTAGGGCCTCTTTTATAAGGGCACTAATCCCATTCACGAGGGCTCTGCTCTCATGATCTAAGCATCTCTTAAAAGGCCTCACTTCCTAATACCATCACCTGGCTGGTTAGGAGTTCATCATATGAATTCCCCCTTGCCAAGTTATTTAATATATTCACAGGTTCCCGGGATTAGGATACAGGCAACTTTGGGGGCGGTGGGGTGGGGAGCATTATTCTGCCTACCATGCAGAACAATAAAGATAATGTGAACTTTCAGTTCCAGGGGTTACATGTGGCTTGAAAATAAAGCCACATAAAGAAGAACAGAGAGATGAAGGGAAACAGTTCTGATGATGCCACTGTTTGAAATTCTGAATTCAGTAAAAACTTCATTGAACTCTATTCCTGGGCTTTTAAGTTATGTGAGGCAATAAAATTCTTTTTTCTTTTCCTAAACCAGTTTGAGTTGGTTTTCTGTCACTTGAAATCAAACATCCTGACTGATATGGGGCAGGAAAGAAAAGGAAGAGGTAGGGGGGAAAGAGAAGAAAGAATTCGTTGCAAATTTAATGATCAATCCTAAGCAAATGGGAGAAGGCTAAAGCTGTTATACATGTAGAAGGCAGAGACGATATGAACTTAGGAAGAGATAAACTTTAGACATACTGAGTTTAGGGTTTGTATTCAAATGCACATTATATTCAAATAAAATATACATTTCTATTCAAATATATACATATTGGTTTGGATTTCAGAGAAGTCAGGATGAAAGAAAAAGTTGGAAATGTCTAATATTTTCCCTTTATCTTTAATATGTATATTTTTATCTATGGTGTTCTTGGTTTGCTAGATCCTTGGATTTCTGTATTTCCTTCCCTGTTCAACATCAAGACAAGATATTTTTAAGAAATTTTCAAAGGTTTTAAGGGTTAGCTCATATTTATATTGTGATGGAAAGCATTGTTATTGATCACAATTGTTGGCAAGACTTTGGAGTGTGATAAAAATTACTCATGCTTGTAGTTTCAAAAGAGAAAATGAGGTGTTACTGTTCCCCCCCCCACCCTAACCACATATCCTAACCTATAAGAAATAATAGCAAGATGTGGCCTCCAAAATGTTTCAAAACAGAAATGGAGTGTAAAAATATTCATGATTTGTTTTCTACAGTCCTATCCCAAATCCCTAACCCTTTCCTACCTATTTTACTCAAAAGCTGCTCTTTTAAAATAGAAGAAATAAGCATCTTTGAGTTTCTTGCCTGAAGACATAAATCAAATTGAAAGGTTCTTATCTTCCACTCAGGTTCTTATGCTTCCAATAAAAAATATGCAGACTTGACCTTTTCATTAATCTTAAATTTTAACATACATGTATGTATGCACACTCATGGATGTGTATATGCATATATATTAATATATTCAGTTCTTTATTATTGACCAAATACCTAGGTTTCATAGAGATGGATACCATAGAAGGCAGGAAAGATGAATAAGCCAACACTATTAATAGGCAGGTAGATCTCATTTTCAGTAGAAACACATAAAGGAAAATTACTAGTGAGAGAGGAGGTCTTGACCCATATGTTGATTAATGCAAATCTTTGAAAACTGCCAGCAGCATATAAACTTGAATGCATCAATGGAAGTGGAATAAAGAAGGCAGGGACACAGAAAGACAGAAGCAGACAGAAGGCTCTTGGTGCTTGAAGAATACAGCATATGAAAAAGCACAATATAAATTCTGTAAACAAATAACTGCACAGATTCATAAATCAATATGACTCACTACTATAGACTATTTACCAGTGACAAAATGACTTGGATCCTTTTATGACGTAGAAGTCTATAGTGCATACTAGAAGTATAGTAAATGAAATACCCAAAGTTTATAAATGTTCTGGATCAGGTAATGAAAGGTTAATATACTTGACAAGGCAGTTAGTCATGCTTGTTTCCAACGCAAATAGCACTATCCAATTTAAATATGTCATCCATAATTTTAAAAATTTAAGCAGAAAATCCATATTGATTAATAAAAGATGTACCATATTAATTAATGCTACCATATTAATTAATAAAAAGGAGAGCTATACACTATAGGAACTTCCGAGAACCATTAAGGGTCTGGTCCAAATTTTCACCCAGCCGGCAGTTTGCTGAATTGTGCACGTATGTGAGTAAGGGGAAAATGTTACAGCTCTGGGTAGATAATAATGGCTTTCCTGTTAATTGGTTTAACTTTGTAGGCTAGAAGCAGATCAGATTCTGCCAGGTAACATACTCGTTCCTAAGGGCAGTACCTTTCAGAAAATATTATTACATGATTTTGCCAGCCCATGGTAATCTAAGACCATGCAAAAGTGGAAAATGCATCCCCAACTATCCATATTATAGCAAAATATCTAATACTCAGTAAGACAATCTGACAGAGAGCATTGCCTGAAAATCAAATCAACTTAGCTTCATTTCCAAATACAGTTCCAATTAGACATGTCGATTTTTGTAAGTCATTTATTTGCTTTGTCTTTTAATTCCCTTTTAAAAAAAACAGAAATAGCCTAGCGAGGCACGGTGGCAGGTGCCTGTAGTCCCAGTTTCTTGGGAGGCTGAGGCGGAAGAATTGCTTGAACCTGGGAGGCAGAGGTTGCAGTGAGCCGAGACTGCACCACTGCACTCCAGCCTGGGTGACAAAGCGAGACTCCATCTTAAATAAATAAATAAATAAACAAACTAATAAATAAATAAATAAAATAGAAATAGCCAGAATTAAGGAGGTAAAATGGGATCATTTCATATTTTTATAATTTTATATTTATACATTAATATATAAACAAATACATTCATTTTAATTACATTCACATTTTCATTTATATATGTTATGCTTTATTACTAGGATCTTTTATTTTTGACAGAATTGGTTAACTTACTATTACATAAAAATATTGATCTTTCCATTGCATGTTGGAATATCTTTTTTTTCCAGATTGCCATGACAAATGTTAGTCTAGGAAGTCGTATCATCAGTTACTACGATGATCGTCTGACTTTGAGTCTAGCAAATGTAGATTTTAGTAACCTTATATCTTTTAAAACTGTATTTGAAATTCCTATGCTCATGAATAACAGTACTTATATCTAACTTACTATGTGTGTGGCTATTACCTTTTCCATTTTATAGATGAGGAAATTGAGGCTTTGCAGTCTAGTTAATGCATCCAAGTTTAGCAAGTGGTAGATATGGATTCCTCAAACTTTGGGGGTAAGGAAGGCCACATACAGTTAGAATCGTAGTGGGAGGCCTTCCTAGGTGGGTCTTAAATTCCATTTTAATTTGTTAAAACATGGAGACATCTTGAGGGTTTTATAACAATGGAGAAATATGATGGGATATTCACGTTGGCAAGCAATCTAGGATAGTGTTTGCATGATGAGACTGGGTAATGCTTGCATGATGAGACAAGAGCTGGATAATACATAATGGAAGAATGAATCATGGCAGTTTGTACAATGGAAACCTGGAGAAAGCCTTGAAAGATGATGATTTAGAGGTAAAATTGGTAAGTGGATGTGGATATGGAACAGAAAAAGTAGGGAAATAACTATTTTGATATTGGAATTAAGTTAAAAATATTTAAATACAGCAAGTGCTCAGGTACTCAGAAGTCCAACTTACAGGTATACTGGCATTCACTGTACAGAAAAGGTGACAACAACAGTCAGAGTGGGAGACGGGGAAGACATCTCACAGAACACCTTGCAGATTGCTTCTGGGTCATGGTTCACATAGATTTTAGCTGTTGTCTTTTACTATCCTACCTCAATTTACCTTTGTAGTTATTTAAGTAACTCAGGCTCTCCAATCTCTTGACCGTTTCAATTGCTGTTTCACCTGTGGAACACACTCTCTATTCTTCATGTGACTGGTTCCTCCCCATCCAAGAGGACCTACCCGCCCACACTGGGAGGAATAAGTGCCTTCCTCAGCTCCATCTCAGGCCTCGTTGTTGCTGCCAGAGCATTTACCATAGTTTGCAGTTTATTTATCTGCTTGCTTTGTGTATCATCCACTAAGATGAAAGCCCAGTAAGGCAGAAACCATGTTTGTCTTGTTCATGGTTGAATCACTATCGACTAGGAATTGCTTGGCACTTTTTAAGATTCTGATTCCTTGAGGGATTCTAGTGTGATCCAAACCTGTCTCTGTCTCTGCCTTACTTCCAAACACATGTTCCTTTCATCCTGGCTAATGTAAAGCTTGTGTGGTTTTCTGAACATTCCAGACTTTTAACATCTCTGTGTTCTCTCTTGTTTTGACTGCTTGAGGTGTCCTTCTCTTGTTACCTATTTAGGAAAGTCCTCTATAAGCCCAAAACTTGGATTAATTGTCACCTTGTCAAGAAAGTATGCCTTCGATGTCCATGCTCTCAAGATTGCCTTCCTAGCAGTCACCACGTTATATACTGTTTCCCCTGTACATTGTAAGCACCTTGAAGTTAGGGAGTGCCATGGTCTGAATGTTTGTGTCTCCCCAAAATTCATATGTTGAAATTCGAATCTCCAAGGTGATAGTATTAAGAGGTGCGCTTTTGAGAGGTGTTTAGATCATGAGGGTGGAACCCTTCTTAATGAGATTAGTGCCCTCATAAATAGGCCCAAGGGAGCCTGTTCACCTCACTACCTTGTGAGGACACAGCCATAAGGTGCAACCTATGTACCTTAAAGCAGGCCCTCGCCAGACCTCACATCTACTGGTACCTTGATCTTATGATTCCCAACCTCTGGAACTGTGAAAAAAAGTTTTGTTTTCTGTTTATAAGCTACACAGTTTATGGTAATTTGTTATCGCAGCCCTAACAGACTAAGACAAGGAGCATTCATCATTCAAATTCATACCCTCAGCCCTTAGTCCAGTGCTTGGTTCATTGTATAATAGTTGCTTCATAAGTACTTGTTGAATGAATAAACGGCTGGTTGAACAAGAGGATGAAGGCATGTAGCATATGAACATAACCAAGGGCACCTACAAACATAGTGAATCAGTTACATGACCTGGAATAAGTTAGTTAGACTCTTTAAGCACCTATGTCTTCATTTTTAAATTCAAAAAAATAGTACCTACCTGTGTACTTATATTATAACATTATAATATAATGTACTTACATTATAACATTCAAATGTGATAATACATGTTGTATTAGTCATGACTGTCAGAGAAACATAACCAATACGTTTTATTTAGTTTAAAAAATTCGTTTATTATTTTAAGAATAATAAACGAATGAACACACACAATTGTGGAAACTTGATGAGTCCCAACTTTGATAGGGGAGGCCTGCAAGCTGGCCTTGCAAGAAAGAGCTACAGTTCAAGTCCAAAGGTAGTCCGACATACAACCAGAAAGAGCCAATGTTGCAGATAAAGGCTGACGGCAATCTGCTGGAGAATTCCCTCCTGCTTGAGGGAGGTCAGCCTTTGTTTTAGCCAGGTCTTCTACTGATTGGATGAGGCCCACCCACATTATGGAGGGCAATTTCTTTTACTCAGAGTCCACTAATTGAAATGTAAATCTAACCCCAAAACACACACCCTCACAGAAACATGGAAAATAATGCTTGACCAAGTGTTTGGGTACTGTGGCCCAGCCAAGCTGACACATAAAATTAACTATCATATATGTAGAACATTCAGTACAGCTTCTCAGACAATCATTAGGAAGTGCTCACTAACCACACTCGCTGGTCTGGTCCTATGTCCCCACTCATGTCTGGAGGTAAGGTGCCATGAGAATGTGTGTGTAGGAGTCAATGGCTCCTGGTGTCTTGCTGGATGGGAATAATGTGGTTTTCATTCTTCCTTATTTTGAGTCTCTCCATAAACAACACATGTAAAATTGAGTTATGTTTTCTACAATGCATGGATAACACACTTCTTTTTTTTTTCTTTTTCTTTTTTTTTTGTTGCATTTTAGGTTTTGGGGTACATGTGAAGAACATGCAAGATTGTTGCATAGGTACACACATGGCAGTGTGATTTGCTGCCTTCCTCCCTATCACCTGTATCTGGCATTTCTCCCCATACTATCTCTCCCCAACTCTCCACCCCCTGCTGTCCCTCCCCTATTTCCCCCCAACAGACCCCAGTGTGTGATGCTCCCCTCCCTGTGTCCATGTGTTCTCATTGTTCAACTCCCGACTATGAGTGAGAACATGCGGTGTTTGATTTTCTGTTCTCAGATAAGTCAGTTTGCTGAGAATGATGGTTTCCAGGCTCATCCACGTCCCTACAAAGGACACGAACTCATCGTTTTTGATGGCTGCATAGTATTCCATGGTGTATATGTGCCACATTTTCCCTGTCCAGTCTATCATTGATGGGCATTTGGGTTGGTTCCAGGTTTTTGCTATTGTAAACAGTGCTGCAATGAACATTCGTGTGCACGTGTCCTTATAGTAGAATGATTTATAATCCTTTGGATATATACCCAGTAATGGGATCGCTGGGTCAAATGGAATTTCTATTTCTAGGTCCTTGAGGAATTGCCACACTGTCTTCCACAATGGTTGAACTAGTTTACACTCCCACCAACAGTGTAAAAGTGTTCCTATTTCTCCATATCGTTTCCAGCATCTGTTGTCTCCAGATTTTTTAATGATTGCCATTCTAACTGGCGTGAGATGGTATCTCAACGTAGTTTTGATTTGCATTTCTCTAATGACCAGTGATGATGAGCATTTTTTCATGTTTGTTGGCCTCATGTATGTCTTCTTTTGTAAAGTATCTATTGATATCCTTTACCCACTTTTGAGGCACTAAACACAGAAAGGAACAACCAGTACCAGCTACTCCAAAAACATACCGAATGGTAAAGAGCATCAACACAATGAAGAAACTGCATCAACTAACAGGCAAAACAGCCAGCTAGCATCAAAACGGCAGGATCAAATTTACACATAACAATATTAACCCTAAATGTAAATGGGCTAAATGCCCCAATGAAAAGACACAGACTGGCAAATTGGATAAAAAGCCAGAACCCATCTGTGTGCTGTATCCAGGAAATGCATCTCACATGCAAGGATACACATAGGCTCAAAATAAAGGGATGGAGGAAGATTTACCAAGCAAATGGAGAGCAAAAAAAAAAAGCAGGAGTTGCAATTCTCGTCTCTGATAAAATAGACTTCAAACCAACAAAGATCAAAAGAGACAAATAAACACTTCTTAGTATGAAGTAAAAAGTGAATAGAACAGAAAGAAATGTGTGTAAGGAAGAAACTAGTGGAAAATCATGAATTGCCATGGCCTAACCCTGGTCACTTGTAGTTCTCCAAAGCAGTTAAAGAAAACAGCTAAAGCATTTTGCTTTCTCTTTCTCAGAAAACAATGCAAAGGTCATGATTTTTTCTTTAATCTCTATTAAGGAAATTTCTGCCTGGCATTTGACATTCAGTATCCTGAAGAGGACTCAGGTGTGTACACACATGTGTATCTTTCACAATATTCCCAGAAGGCTACTGAACTCCCAGAGTGAAAAACTCTCATCAGATTGAGGTAGGGAATAAGACATTATGATGACATCCATGTAGTTCTGGTAAATTTCTTTTCTAGATTACTGGAACTGTTTTCTAAGTGTTACCAAAAGTTAAAATTCCCCACCGTGATGAGAATTCCCCACTCTCTTGCATGACAAGAATGCAAAGAGAGTCAGTTTATATGGCTCATTAATATCACATCTAAGGAGTAATATTAAGTGACATGTGTACTTCATATAGTGAGACTGGCACTTCCAGGCAGGCAGGCTGCCACTTTCCATTTGTCCCTGCCCATGGGCTATTGGCAAGAATCTTGGCCTGTTCCCAGTAAAAGATGCCTTTTGGTAGAGTAGAATCTAATTCAGTAGGTAAAGCTGGGTAAGAAAGACAGGAAGTGAAACATTTGAGTAACTACATGGTCCTCACCCTCATTTTACTTAAACTATCATGGGTTTTATATTTGGATGGAATTCTCATAGGACTAACCAAAAACTGCTCTATTTTAAAATCTAAATGGTCTATATGAAATCGCATTTGCAAAAGAGGCAGCAAAAGACCATGTTTAAAATACATATGATATTTTATTTGATATTATTCAATCATACAGGTTTTGTGGTAAATTTGCATTTCTAAAAGTGCATAATCAAACATTTTATTTTTCTAGCTCTTGAATTTGCCATAGAAATAAGCTATAGATTGTTACTTTCTGAGTTACTACTTATAGATTCGTATTGAAGTATGCCATGAAGAGGAGATAAATGAATTTATATGAAACTATTTACTGATTATGAAAATAGAGAAATACAAAAATATTATCTAATGATAACAGAAAATATATTTCTTTTTTTATTCCATTACTTTTGAAATTAAACATAAACACTAAAATAGAAAGTAGTCAAACTGATTTGGCATATTTCATATATATCATCAATGCTATATTTTTCATTCTTGAATAATGAAGCACATGACTCAGCATTGTATAGTTTGGGCTTTGTTCAAACATTAGTTACTATAATCATGAAAGTAACTATTAAAACCTGTCAGAGCAGGTATGTGCACAGCAAAAGAGTGGCTTTAACCAGGCTCTATCCTATCATCTTATTTTGTTAGGAACAAACATAGTTTAAAGAGGAATGCCATTACAAGAGGATGAGTTTGGATACCCATCTCAGGCATGAGTAGTAAATGGCATCTAGTTAGTAAATACTCTCACTATCAGTATCCAACACCAAAAAGAAGCAATTTCAGCAAAGAGGGTTTTACTTAACAGGGTTCTACAAACCCAGTGTTAGGCTTTCTTTTCCTGTTGTAGCAAATAATGTTTTGACTTTCTTCATTTGTGCTTTATGGACTTAATTACATTTTCTTAGAAACGGCATTAAAATTAAAGGTAATTTTTAATGATAAAATGTTTCCTTGGATACATTTTCTTGTATGTTAAAGTGTACTTTGTTTCAAAGTGCTTAATTTCACTTACAATTAGAAATCAAATATGGAGCACAGCATAGGGCAATTTGAAAACTGTCACACTAATTGCCACAAAAAAGTTAATTTTTCATGTAAGACAATGGCGGTGAACATCCAATTAACTGCCACACAGGA